>NC_051386.1:46214562-46217062 GCF_015228065.2 Penaeus monodon | reverse complement strand
CTTCAAGTGGGTGCTGATGGCCGTGTTGCCGTTCGAGGGGGCTCCAATTACCGTATTCTTGCGCTATCGCTCGGAATTTAGAGCTCATTAGGCAGTGATATTCCCTCGTGACGCTTGTGATCTTCCTCATCATTAATCTTCTAACATGAAACAGATACAGTCAGTGACGCCCAAGAAAGAGTGAGACTAAAAAATACATTTATATTACAGAAAACGGAAACTTCCAACCCGAGGGAGACAACGAGCCTAAAATAAAAGAAAAATGATATCAATCCCGGAGTAACTAGCAATGGCTCTTCCATTCCCTCCCCTTCTCTTCTCCTCCTCGATCTCTTCCTTAACCTCCTCATTTGCTCTGTAGAAAAAAATCGTAACAGAACAACTAACAACCACTTAACAAAGAAAAAAAAAATAAAACGAAGGAAAACGACTGATAGAAAAAGGAACGGAAAAAACTACACTCCTCTCTCTCGATCATTTCCATCCTCAGTCTCCCTCCCTCTCTCTTCCCCTCATCTTTCCTTCCCCTCCTCCCTCCCGTGGTGTGTGGCGGGCGGGTGGGTGACTGGTACCGTCTTGTTTGGGCGCGAAGGGAACCTATTGGTCGCCATTCGTGCAGAAGAGACAAACGACGGTCGGCTTGCGCATGGCTGGGGAAAGACCGCGAATTTGGATTTCTTTGGGAAGGGAAATTCGGGATTGATTTTAAAGGCGGTCTCGCTCTTTCTCTCCGTTTTTTCACTGTATTTTTAGAGATCAGTCTGCTTGAACTCATTATTATCTTATTGGTTATTTATTTATCTACTCTTTGTTACCCTCGGATGGTCTGTTTAGTCTTTATCGTACCGAATAAAGAAGAGACGAAATAGGAAGAGAGATGAAAAAATGAAAACACAAAATTGTACGAGAGATAGAAAAATGAAAACACAAAATTGTAAGAGAGATAAAAAAAAAAATGAAAACACAAAATTGTAAACAGACTCAAAGTAAAACGTCTTATTTACCAGACTCCACAACTATAATCCGCTAACTGTCCCCACATTAGCCTATCCTTGCACCCTCATCATATCCTTTCCAGATCCTCTCCCGCCTACTTGATAAAAATATCCTGAAACCTTTTAATCCAAATCACCCATGTACCCTCCTTCCACACATGTAGAAGTGTACCCTCACGCTCCCTCCCTTTCCTCCCTCTCTGACCCAAGTTAAGGGGTTAGGGTGATCCAGGGGAAAGGGAAGTAAAGGGAGAGGAAGAGAGGAGGAGATAGGGGGACGAGGGCAAGAGAGGATGGGTATAGGGGGATGAGGGGAAGCGAAGAGGAGATAGGGGAGAGGGGAGAGAGGCGAGGGGAAGGGAGGAGGCTCCCCGGTCGGCCTCGCTTAATGCCTTCCGCCATATTGTGCAGCGGAAGCGACCACTTGTCCCGACGTGCGTGCGGCCAATTCTGACTCCGGCTTCGGTGTAAGGGAAAGTGAAGAGGCACTAAGAGGGATATATTTTCGTTTTTCGTCTTTAGGTTGAGGCTCACGATGAAACTAAGCTTTTGAAGTATGCTGTATCTTAATGTAAGGTCAAATTAGAGTCAAATTTATTAATTACTAACAACTAGATTCCGATGAAAAACGAAAAGAAAAAAAAGTGAAAGAACAAAATAGCTATAATGAAATAAGGTAGTCCAAAAAACGCGACAGCCTTGAAACATAAACCCACTCGGCTGGTTGTAATAAGTGGGCTAGAGGAGGTGAAAGGCGAGAGCATAAGTGGAGGGTAGAGGGGGAGGGTGAAGTGGGGCTAGGGAGAGGGTGAAGTGGGAGGGCTAGAGGGGGGTAAGTGGGAGGGGCTAGAGGGGAGGGGTGAAGTGGGAGGGGCTAGAGGAGGAGGGGTGAAGTGGGAGGGGCTAGAGGAGGAGGGGTGAAGTGGGAGGGGCTAGAGGAGGAGGGGTGAAGTGGGAGGGACTGAGAGGAGGGGAAGTGGAGGGGTAGAGGGAGGGGTGAAGTGGGAGGGGCTAGAGGAGGAGGGGTGAAGTGGGAGGGACTAGAGGGGAGGGTGAAGTGGGAGGGGTGAGAGGGGGGGGGTGAAGTGGGAGGGGCTAGAGGGGAGGGGGTGAAGTGGGAGGGGCTAGAGGGGAGGGGGTGAAGTGGAGGGGCTAGAGGGGAGGGGGTGAAGTGGGAGGGGCTAGAGGGGAGGGGTGAAGTGGGAGGGGCTAGAGGGGAGGGGTGAAGAGGGAGGGGCTAGAGGGGAGGGGTGAAGAGGGAGGGGCTAGAGGGGAGGGTGAAGTGGGAGGGGCTAAGGGGGAGGGGGTGAAGTGGGAGGGGCTAGAGAGGGAGGGGTAGAGGGGGAGGGTGAGTGGGAGGGGGAGGGTGAAGAGGGAGGGGCTAGAGGGGGAGGGGCTAGAGGGGGGGGGTGAAGTGGGAGGGGCTAGAGGGGGGGGTGAAGTGGGAGGGGCTAGAGGGGGTGGGGTGAAGAGGGAGGGGAAGGGAGAGGAGGGGATTCGGATAG
>NC_051386.1:46187062-46189562 GCF_015228065.2 Penaeus monodon | reverse complement strand
TATTATTGTTATTATTATCATTATTATTATTATTATTATTATTATTATTATTATCATTATTATTATTATTATATATTATTATTATTATATATTATTATATATTATTATTATTATTATTATTATTATTATTATTATTATCATTATTATTATTATTATTATTATTATCATTATTTTATTATAATTATTATTATTATTTTATTATTATTATTATTATTATTACTATTATTATTATTATTATTATTATTTTATTATTATTTTCATATTTTTTACTTATCATTATCTATCTTATTATTATTATATATTATTATTTATTATATTATTATATTATTATTATATTTATATTATATTATTATTATTATCATCACATCACATCGCATCGCATCGCATCACATCACATCACATCACATCACCTTCACCGCCATCCCTATCATTACCCTAATCATTTTTTATCAAAGAAAAAATTACAATAATTGTAAACAGGAACCATAAACCAGGTGGACGCCTAAATGAAAAGTTCACAGAAATCCATCCCCAATCCGCAGAGGTGAGGGAGCATCTGTGTAAAGACCGTCGTAAGACCTAGCTTAGAGTACGCTGTAGTGGTTCTGTTCCTTACGAAGAGCATAGAAAAAGTTGAAAGAGCAGCCGCTAGATGGACAGGAACGTTTAAGGATAGCAAATATGAAGAGAGATTGAAAATAACAAGAACGCCGGAGGAAAAAGAAAAACACGGTGCAATTTGATTGTTATAAAAATATGTTTATAATACATTAGTTTTTTTTTTTACCCAGTAAAACAGGAACAAGAGGTGACAGTAAAAAGGAAAAGAATGCAAAAAAGTAGCTTTGCCAAATAGTACTACAGATAACTGGAATGATTTCCAGAAATCGTTGCATGTGCCAGAAACATTCATCTGTTTGAAAAGTTATACAGCAGTGAGCACAGCTCTCTCTCCCGTAGTTAAACAAATAGGTGAGAAAATAGGAATGCACACACACACACGCAAACATACGCACCATGACAGACACAGACATGAGACATACACAAACATACAAACACACACAGAACACATGCACACATACATATAACACATAAACACACACACACACACACACACACACACACACACACACACACACACACACACACACACACACACACACACACACACACACACACACCACACACACACACACACACACACACACGCAGTGGTCAGTGTAAGCATTAGCCGGCAATTAAGTCCAGCCAGAAAAACAATTACGGACCTGCGGCATCTCCATCTCTCTCCTTCATTACACAAATGGTCGACGAATCTTAACCCCCTCGCTCGCTCTCCCTCGCTCGCTCTCCCTCGCTCGCTCTCCCTCGCTCGCTCTCCCTCGCTCGCTCTCCCTCGCTCGCTCTCCCTCGCTCGCTCTCCCTCGCTCGCTCTCCCTCGCTCGCTCTCCCTCGCTCTGTCTGTCCCTTTCTTTCTCTATCTCGCTCGCTCTCTCTGGCTCTCTTTATCTCTGTCTTTATATAGCTGAAATATCTATATCTATATCTATACCTATATCTATATATATGTATATATATATACATGTATCTATCTATCTATCTATAACACACACACACACACACACACACACACACACATATATATATATATATATATATATATATATATATATATATATATATATATATATATATACATACATACATATACATATATATATATATATATATATATATATATATTTATTTATATATTATATATTATATATATATATGTTGGTGTGTGTTGTGTGTTTTGTTGTGTGTGTGTGTGTGTGTGTGTGTGGTGTGTGTGTGTGTGTGTGTGTGTGTTGTGTGTATGTATGTATGAATATGTATATCTATCAATATTTCTCTATTTTTTAAATTATACATACGTACATACATACAAATAAGGATACATACATATATACAATTATCTATCTATCAATCTGTATGTACATACATACAACTGACAGCGATAATGGAACATGATAAAACCTTACTAAAAATACAACAAAAATAACAAAAACAACAAACATAACAGCGATAATTAACGGTAAAAAAAAAAACCGCCCAACACATTCAAAATTCCCGCCAACGCCAACATACACGAACGCCCGCGGATTCACACGCCTGAGCGACTCCGCATTGTTATGATCGTTCATTAGCTAACCGCGCGCACTTGTTATAACATCAATTACGTCGTTATTGATAGTTAAGATGGGAGAGGGGAAGATGAGAGGGGGGAACTAAATAGTTAAGTGCTACAACAGTTAATTATACAATTGCCCTGAGGGGAAGAGGGTGAAGGGGGCAGTTGTGTCCTTCTTTCGCGGAAGGGTTTGTGTTCGGATAGGTTAGATTTTTTTTTTCTTTTTTGCATTGTATTTCACTCCATTGTATGTTCGGAAAGGAATATATGTAGACATATTTGTATATTACTATTATTATTATTATTATCATTATTATTATTATTATT
>NC_051386.1:46174562-46177062 GCF_015228065.2 Penaeus monodon | reverse complement strand
AAATTAGTGAGAGTAAGAAAAAAAAAGGAATGAGTAAGGAAAACGACAGAAGCGATAAGGAAATAAGAGAAGGAATAAAAATCAAGAACGTAAAACAGTATGAAAAGAAAGAAAGAAAAAAGAAAAGAGAGAGAGAAAGAGAGAGAGAGAGAGAGAGAGAGAGAGAGAGAGAGAAGAGAGAGAGAGAGAGAGAGAGAGAGAGAGAGAGAAGAGAGAGAGAGAGAGAGAGAGAGAGAGAGAGAGAGAGAGAGAGAGAGAAAGAGTTGTACACGCAAAAAAAGGGAGCAAAATTAAAAAAAAAAAAACAACAGAAAAAAAGACAACTCAAGACTCCAAACAAAATCACAAACAAGCAAAACGCCCACAGGAATCCCTCCCTGAAACGCAAGCAAAAGAGAGGAGCGCGAGGAGGAGAGGGGGGGAGGGGAGGGGGGGAATGGGGAGCGAGGAACAGGGAGGGGAAGACCGGAAGCACGCCATGGGGGGGAGGGGGGAGGGGAAGAGGGAGGAGGGAAAGAGGGAGAGGGGGAGAAGGAGGAAGGGAAGAGGGAGGAGGGGAAGAGAGGGAGGAAGGGAGGAGGGGGAGAAGAGGGAGAGAGGGAGGAGGGGAAGAGGGTTAGAGGGAGGGGGGGTGACACCAGCCATTGTTGTTCCCGCGCGCCCTCCCTCGGCCGGACGCGCGCCACGGTGACATATGAACGTCGCCATGCGCACCCACGCCCGAGGAAGACGAATGACTGATTGTGGCGATGGGCGGAGGGCGTCTGGCAGCGCTAATGTGTCCCGGGCGTAATTTACTTATACGTCGATGGGATTCGATGGAAAAAAGGGAATCGGGGCGGCGTGACCTATTCGATAGGGTGGGGGTGGGGGTGAGGAGGGGAGGGGGAGGTAGGGAAGGAGTGGGTGGGTGGGTGAGGAGGGGAAGAGGGGGAGGGAGGGGATGGAGGGAAAGAAGGGGGAGATGAGGAGAAGGAGAGGAGGGTGAGGGATGGAGGGATAGAAGGGGGAGATGCGGAGAAGGAGAGGGGGGAGGGGATGGAGGGAAAGGACGAGAGGGAGAGGAGGGTTCAAAGAGATAGGGGGGGGGGGCAAGCAGAAGACTGGAAGAAAGGGAGAAGGGAGGGAGTGAAAGAAGGGAGGGAGATTTAGCAAAGAGAAGGGAGGTAGGGAAGGGAAATAAGGGAGGGAGGGAGAAAAGGAAGGAGGGAGGGAGGGGAAGGGAGAGAAAGGGAGAGAGGAAAGGAGAAAAGGGAGGGAGGGAGAAAAGGGAAGGCGGGAGAAAAGGGAAGGAGGGAGGGAGGGAGAAAGGGAGAAAAGGAAGAAAAGGGAAAGAAGGGAGGAAAGGGAAGGAGGGAGGGAGGAGGAGGGAGGAGGGAGGGAGAAGGGGAGGGAGTGAGGGAAGTTGTAGGAATGGGACGGTAGGGGGGGGGGAGGAAGGGGTAGTCGGGGGAAATACTTTTATATGATTTACTGGTAATGGGCAATGGTCAGCGGTTAGGAGAGGGGACATTTCCGAATGGGGAACATACATTTGAATATTATTTATGGTTTTTGGGGGAATGTGAGGTAGGAAAGAGGGAAAACATTTTACGAAAAAGGGCAGTCGTGTATCTTTATAATGTTCTACAATGTGAAAAAAATAATAAAATGAAAAAAGTATAAATTTACGAAAATGGTCAGGTTGTGACTGTTCAATAACCAGGCAACACATTAAGAATAATAATATAAACACTCTCATAATAAATGAAAGTATATAGTAACAATAATGGTGTAATGATGTACATAACAGGAACAAAATACAATAATAATAAATAATAATAATAATAATAATAATAAATAATAATAATAAATAATAATAATAATAAATAATAATAAAATAATAATGATAATGAATAATAATAACAACAACAACAAATCAACAAAACAACAATAATAATAATGATAATAATGATAAATGAAAAAAATAATAGTAACAACAGTAATGATAATATCAATAACGCTAATAATGATAATAGTGATAACAATAATGATGATAATAATATTAATTATAATAATAGATAATAACATAATAATGATAATGATATAACAGAACAAGATAAATAAACAACAAAAACAACAAAATACAATAATGAACAATGAATTATAATAATAAAATAATGATAATAATATAATAATACATAATGATAATAATAATAGTAACGATAATGATATAATAAAATATAAAATGATAATAAAATAAAATAATAATAATAGGATAATAAAAAAATAATAATAATAATAAAAAATAATAAAAAAACAATAATAAAATACGATTAATAATTCATATAATGAAAAATAATAACGATAATGATAATAACAGTAATGATAACAATGATGATTATAATGATGAGGATAATAGTAATAATAACAAAGGAAAGAAGAAATATAAGAAGAGAAAGAAGAAAAAGAACGATGATAATAAGAAAAATAAAAACAAAGGAGAGGTAATGCAGAGAGC
>NC_051386.1:46137062-46139562 GCF_015228065.2 Penaeus monodon | reverse complement strand
ATTCATTTACATCGCTCATCATTACTTTACATTAGAAAACAGATGATGCTCAGTGCTTCTCCTAGCGGCTTGGCTGGTGGTGACGGCGGTGCTCTTGCCGATGGTGATGATATGGTTGGATATAGTGATGAGTTTGATGTGGTGACGTTCCATTTTCTAAGTGTGTGGGCGCCTTTTTTCCGATGGTGTTCGTTTAGGTAGTGTTCGTTACACTGCCTAAATGAATACATTTTTCTTTTTTTTCATCATTTTTTCGTTCTTCACATATAATGATGACCATGACATAACTACTTTTTTTGTGTTTATGTTTTTACATCTTTGGTTATATCCTGATTCAATTTCGTCAAATTCCTTCGTTCTTCTCGCTTGTTCGTTAGTCAGTGTCCGGTACTTTGTCGGCTGCGTCCTTGGTTTATCACTCGGTTTCTGGCCTTTGGTCGCCCTACAGCGCCTAGCCATACCAGGAAGAACAAAACGCTATTAATCTTTATTACGGAAAGCCGTGGTGTCGTTGGCGAGGGTATAATTTGTATATATTTCTGCTCATAAAGAAGGCGTAATTAAACTGATGAGCCAAGACGCTTCGTTATTTTTGTTTTTCATTTTTTCTCTCGCTAGGTTTTCTTCTACTTTTCCTGATTCCTTTGTTTATCCTTTTGTATCCGTATTTTAGTGAAACTTATCTAGTCCTTCCCTTAATTGATGAGAGATAGATAAATAGGTACATAGATATGTAGATGAATAGGGAGATGGATAGATAGAAAAAATATATAGATAATTAGATAGATAAGAAGGGAGGGAAAGAGAGACAAAGAGAGAGAAAAAGAGAGAAAGAGAGAAAGAGAGAGAGAGAAAGAGAGAGAGAAAGAGAGAGAGAGAGAAAAGAGAGAGAGAGAGAGAGAGAGAGAGAGAGAGAGAGAGAGAGAGAGAGAGAGAGCCGACAGAAAAAGGGATTAATAGATTGGTGGACAGAAAGAAAGACAAGCAGAGAGATAGATATATAGATAGGGTAGATAGATACATAGGTATAGATAGAGAGATAGATAGAGATTGATATATAGATATGTATGAATGCACATACACAAACACACACACACAAAACACACACACGCACATACCCACACACAAAGAGAGAGAGAGAGAGAGAGAGAGAGAGAGAGAGAGAGGAGAGAGAGAGAGAGAGAGAGAGAGAGAGACGCATACACACACACACACAAACATATATATATGTATAATATATATATATATATATATATATATATATATATATATATATAATATATATAATATATATATATATATATATATATTATATTATATATATATATACTATATAATTAATATATATATATTGTGTGGTTTGTGTTTGTGTTGTGTAGTGTTGTGTATTACGTAAACATGTACATATATCATATAGTTTATATATATATTATATATATATATATATATATATATATATATATATATATGAATATATATATATATATATAATATATAATAAAATAATATAAATAGTAAATATATAGATGAATGATGCACACACACACGACACAAGACACAAAGAGAGAGAGAGAGAGAGAGAGAGAGAGAGAGAGAGAGAGAGAGAGAGAGAGAGAGAGAGAGAGAGAGAGATAGCGAGAGGGAAAGACCCGCGAGCGATGCATTCCGATACCGCTCGCAACTTACTGGGAAATACCCCGTAAGTACTGATAACAAAACATCAGAACATGATCACACCTTCTCCACATACCTTCGCGCATTCCCACAATCTTTCGTCCCACCTTTCGTCTCCGCCTCGCGTTCATTCTCCGCGCCTTTCTCGAGCGAAAACTTGTGCCGCGTTCGAGAAGACTGAGTCAGTTAAAGGGCTGGGATGCATATTAGTAATTTAATTAAGTTTACAGTAGGGATGGGACTCCATATGTGCCTGAGGAGGGAAAGGGGTGGGGGTCCGGATGGGGGAGGGGGAGTAGGGGAAGAAGAGGGGGAGGAGGAAGGGAGGGGAGGAGAGGAAGGAGAGGGAAGGAGGGGGAAGGGGAAAGGGAAGAGGGGAGAGAGGGGGAGGAGAGCAAAGGAGGGGAAGGAGAGGGGTGGCTAGAAGTTGATTCATGTGGAGACTAATGAAATTAAAGTCTAGTTTTTATTGGCCAAAATTGTCGTCCGTCGCAGATGTACGGCAGCCGTGTAGACTACTTTTAAGAATTAGGGTTTGTAAATTATTGCCGGTTTGTTGTTCAGCGGAGGTGAGGGAGTTTTTAGGGGGAGGGGGGTAACCGGGGGGGGAGGGTGAGAGTAACAGGGAGGGGGGAGGGTGTAGCAGAGGGGGTTGGAGGCTGAAGAGGGAGAGTTATCGGGGTGGGGGGTGGGGTGAAGTAGGAGGGAAGGGGAGGGAGTGAGGGAGGGAAGGAAAGAAGGAGGGGGAGAGGGAAGGAGGGAGGGAGGGAACAAAGGAGAGAAGGAGGGAGGGAGGGAGGGAGGGAGGGAGGACAGCAGGGGTAGG
>NC_051386.1:46119562-46124562 GCF_015228065.2 Penaeus monodon | reverse complement strand
ATGTATGTATACACACACACACACACACACACACACACACACACACACATACACACACACACACACATACACACACATACACACACACTCACGCACGTACACACCTCCTGAATCAGGCATCTGTAAACCTAAGAGGTTCCTTTGAAACTTTATAGCGTTAAGTTTTATTCATGAGCAAGAGCTGGTTTTGAGTGCCGGGTCTATCCTAGCTGGCACTGCAAGGATAACCCCTTGCACTAGTGCCACTCTGGCCCCCTCCCTACCGCCCCCTCCACCTCTTTCCAAAGGAGAAAAGAAGAAGATGAAAAAAAAAGAGAAGACAAAAAGAAAAGTAAAAAGAGACGTTACATTGCTCTAAATTTCGTAATTACTAAGTTTAACCTCATCCCGCACGCTGGTCTTGCCTCCAGGGCCAACCGCCATTAAAACGGCCTAACGACTTGCTTTTTAAAAAATCATCTTTCTCCGGGTATGTAATCCACTTAAAGACGGTGTTGGGGGTTCGGGGGGAGGGGAGGGAGGGAAGGGGGTGGGGTGCGGATACAAAGGACCCCTTTCCTCTCGTCCTCTTGCGTCCCTTCCCCTCTCCCTTCTCTCCCCTTCCCCTCTCCTCTTTCCCCCTTCCTTCAACCCCTCCTCTTCCTTACTTTCTTCTCCCTTCCCCCCTTCCCATCCCTCATTTTTTCTCCCCTTCCCCCCCTTCTCGTCCCCCTGTTCCCCTCCCCTTTCCCCCCCTCCCCTTCCCCTCCCCCTTTTCCTCTTCTATCCCCCTTCCTCCCCTTTTTCCTGCGCCATAAACCCACTAGTAAACCCGTTAAAGGCAGCGGGACCACACCACAAGGGGCTAGGTTACGGCGCCACAACAATGGCACTCTCCCCTTTGCTTGCTTGCTGGCTCGCTCTTTTGAACGCTGCCTGTGTTTTTTCCGTGTTTTTTTTTTTTTCTTATCTTTTCTTTTCACTTCCTTTTTTTTTGGGGGGGGGGGGGTATATATACTTTTTTGCGTGTGTCTCTTTTTCAGGTTATGTTATTTTGGATCTTGTTTTGTTGTTTTAGTGTCTATATGATTTAGTTATCATTTATGCCCCCCCCTCCTCTTTAAAGAGTGTATGTGGTATATTATCTATTTAATAATTAATTCTCAGCTAAACCTGTAGTTGTCTTTTCCCATTTCGTTAAATCTTTCAATTTCTCCTTTACTTTTATATATCTATTTCCAAAGTTTTGAGTTGCTTCATGATTTTGGTTTCCTGTTTTCTCCTTCCATATTTCATGGTACATAATCCTCCTTCACCGTAGACAGGAACGAAGTGAAGGAAAGATAAAAAAACAATAAATTATCCGAAAAAAAACAATGCCTTTAGTTTTTACCCACATATCGAGGTTAGATGAGATTTGTAGATTTTAGACATCTACCTCTAGACATTTACCTCATCTCTCTCACTCTCTCTCTCTCCTCACCCCCCCCCCCCTCTCTCTCTCTCTCTCTCTCTCTCTCTCTCTCTCTCTCTCTCTCTCTCTCTCTCTCTCTCTCTCTCCTTAATTTCATTACTCTTTCTTTCCTCCTTTTTTTCATTCTACCTTACCGCCCTTTGGTTTTCTACTACTGCTCTGTATTCTTTCTATTCCTCTCTCCCTCCTTTATTCTTCCATTCGTTTCTTTCTTCGTTCTCTCTCCAGTCATTTCATTTTTTACGCACCTCTCTTCCCCCTTTCTCCCTTCTATCCCCCTCTTCCCTCTTCGTTTTCTGTCCTCCTCCTCCTTCTTGTTATCCTCGTCCTCCTCTTCATCTCTCTCGTTCTCGTCGTCTTCCTCTTCCTTATTCTCCTCGTCTGCGTCCTCCCCTTACTTGTCGTCTTCGCCCTCGTTCTCCTCCTCCTCCTCCTCGTTCTCCTCTTACTCGTTGTCATCGTCTTCCTACTCTCTTCCTCTTCCTCGTCCTCATTCTCCTCCTTCTCTTCCTCTTCCTCGTCCTCATCCTCCTCCTCCTCCTCTCCTCGTTCTCCTCGTCCTCCTCCTCCTCTCCTCTCCTCGTCCTCATCGTCTCTCTCTCTCTCGTCCTCCTACTCCTCCTCTTCCTCTTCCTCGTCCTCCTCCTCTTCCTCGTCCTCCTCCTCCTCCCTCGTCCTCCTCCTCTTCCTCGTCCTCCTCCTCGTCCTCCTCCTCACTCTCCCGACGTTGGTACCTCTGACGACGGTAGTGTTGGCTGCCCTTTCCCCAGCTAACGGGCGTCGCTCCCTTGCTCCTGGACTTCCATATTCAAATTTTACTGCCTTCTTTAGGAGACCCTCGAGTATGTGCGCCTTTGTCATTGTTCCTTACGATGCTCATGAGGCCTCAATCCCCCCGCCCCCCTCCCCCCTCTCCTCCTCTACCTCCAACCCCCCCTTCCTCTTCCCCCTACCTTTACCCCCAGACAACCTCCCTTACCCAATTCTTCAACCTGCTTATCGCTCTCTCTCTCTCTCTCTCTCTCTCTCTCTCTCTCTCTCTCTCTTCCTCTCTTTCTCCCCCGCTTTACCTTCCTTCTCACCTTCTACCTGTCTTCAGAAATCTCTTTTCTTCTTAATCTTTTCCAGTTCTCTTTTCCTCCCTCTTTTTTCTTCCCACCCCCACCTCTTCTTCCTCTTTCTCCCCATATTCTCCCTCCTCCTCCTCTACTTCCTCTCCCTCCTTTCTCCTCTTACTTATTCCACCCTCCTCCTCCTCCTTCTCTGCCTCTTTCACCCCTTACTTATTCTACCATCCTCCTCCTCTTATTATCCCCTTCCTCCTTTTCCTCCTCCCCCTCCTCCCCCTATCATCATACCTCCTCCTCTTCTTCTTCCACTATCCTTCTCCTCCTCCATCCTCTTCCTCCTCCTCCCTCTTCTCCCCCTATTCTCTCTGCTCCCCCTCCTACTCCTCTGCCTCCTCCTCCAACAGGCGAATGCATACACGTAAACACACAAGAGGAAAGGTGTGGAATGAGGGGGGCGGCGCTGTGGGAAGGAGGGGGGAGGGGAAGGGAGGAGGATACGGGCGAAGGGAAGGAGGAGGATAAGGGAGGGAGAGGAGAGGCGAAGGAGGGGAAGGAGGGGGTGAAGGAGGGGGAGGAGGATAAGGGAGAGAGAGGAGAGGCGAAGGAAGGGAAGGAGGGGTGATGGAGGGGAAGGAGTAATGAGGAAGGGGAGTTTTAATGTGATGATTATAGGGGTAAGGGGAAAGATGAGGGGCATATGGAGAAGAGATAAAAGAAAAGGAATGAATGGGGAACGAGACGGGGATAAAATTAGAGAAAAAAGGAATGAAGTGGATGAGGATAGGAGAGCGATTGAAAATGAAAAGGGAAAGAAAAAATGGAAGAAAAATAAAGAAAAAATATAGAGAAAGAGATAGATAGAGAAAGGCTGGGAGAAACGAAATCAATAAAATCACAAAGGAGAACAATGGAAAAGAAACGAAAGATAAAGAAGAAGAAAAAAAAAGAAGAAATTAGGAATAAGACAAAGAACAAGCATAACCAATGAGGCAAAATTTGCTAAAAAGGGGAGAAAATCAAATAAACGAAATAAAGAAATAAAAAAAATATATAAACAAACAGCAAATGAAATAACAATAAATCAAAAAGGGAAAACCACTTACAAAGTAAAAAAAAAAAAAAAAAAAAGATCTAGGGATAAAAAAAAAAACAAGAAAAAAGAGCAGCAACTTTTTTTTAGGGAATAAATGAAAACAAAAGGAAATTTCTCATGAGCATCGAGGAGAAAAGCAGAAATAAAAGAATAAGAAAGAAAAAAAAAAAGAATAAGTAAAAAGAATAACAAAAAATGATAAGTAAAAAGAACAAGTAAAACAAAAACAACAAAAATGAAATAGAATAAAAATGAATGAATAGGTAAGCAAATAAATAGTTAAATGTAAAAAATAGAACCAAATAAATAAATAGATAAAAATAATAAGTAAAAGAATTAAATAAAAGTTGAACAAATAACGAAAAAATTGCAGAGAAAGAAAGAAAGAAGAGAAAATGACACAATAATAAGAATAAAAGACCATAGAAAGGATTAAAGGAGAATGAAGTATAAAGAGTGGAAGACAAAGGGAAAATAAGAGAGTAAGATATAGAAAGGAAGGAGTAAAGAGAAAAAAAAAGTATAAAGGAAGCGTAGAGAAATACGAAATGAAGAAAAAAACAACAATAACTGACAGTTAAACGCAATTATAAGGTAATCTCCGTAATAACATAATCAATACGATAACAATGAATTTCATAATATCACTTTTTTATATAATATCAAAATAAACTCTTGTTAATAATGATGAGGATAAGATAGCATTTACGGTAATGAGATAATAATGAAAATAATTATATATGACTTTAACAGCATAAATAGGATTTATATCAGATAACGAATATAAGTAAATCATAATGATATTATGCAAAATAACAACTATATTGATTTATAATATAATGATAAAGTAACAATGATAGATAATAGCATTATAACAATATATAATGATATAATATAATGATAATACAGTAATGATAATAATAATGATGATAACAATAATTATAATAATGAATAATATTAATGATAATGATAATAGCACTAACAATAAGAATAAAAATAACGATAATACTGATAGTACTACTGATAACATTAATGATAAAAATTATGATAATAACGTTAATGGTGATGAAAAGGATGGTAATAATAATGAATAATAATAATAATAATAATAATAACAATAATAATAACAACAACAACAATATTGTAATGATGATAATAATAATGATAATAATAAAAAAGACAATAATAATAAAAAGGATTATAATAATAGCAATTATAATGATGATAATACTGATAATGATAATGATAATAATATTAATAATGATGATGCTAATAATAGTAATAATGATAATAATAATAATAATAATAATAATAATAATAATAATAATGATAATAATAAATAATAATGATAGTAATACTAATGATGATTATAATAATAATGATA
>NC_051386.1:46087062-46094562 GCF_015228065.2 Penaeus monodon | reverse complement strand
AAGAGAGGAAAGCGAGGAGGGGAGGAACTAAGAGAGGAGATGGAGTGAAGAGAAAAGAAGAGTGGAGAAGGGGAGAGGCAATAGAGGAGGGGAGGAAGAGAGGAAATGGGGAGATGGCTGGAGAAATAAAGGAAAAGAGGAAGAAGTGAAATGAGAAAGGGGAAATGAGAAAGAAGAAAGCTAGGAATGTAGAGAGGAAGATGAGACATGATGAGACATGTCAAGGGATTTTGATATGAACCGTATTCATGTTGACAAAGGTATAAAAGGTATGAATGAGAATGAATATCTTCACAATACAAGAGATGTATTTGATCGGTTTCGATTGTGTCTTCGTAGAAATACAATGTTCCCGCGATAATAGTAATAAATAACAAAATATTATTGTATTATACTTGTATCATTAATTATTATATTAGATTATTATTATTATCATTATTATTATTATTATTATATGATTATTATTATAATTACTACTATACTACTACTACTACTACTACTACTAATACTACTACTACTATTATTATTATTGTCATCATCATTATTATTAATATTATCATTATCATCATTATCATTGTTATTACTATAGCAATTATTATTATGGTTACTATTATCATTTTATTATCATTATCATTATTATCATTATTTTTATCATTATTCTTATCTTATTATTATTTTTTACCTTTTTATTGCTGCTTTTATAAATATCATCACTATTATTAATGTTTTTATTATTATATTTCATTAACACTATCATTATCATTAGTATTATTACTATTGTATTATTAGTTGTATCATTATTATTATCATTATTATTATCATTGTTGTTGTACTCTTATCATCATTACAATATTACCGATCTTTTACTATTATTTACATTCATAATCTTATATTAATTGTTATTTATTCATATACTAAATTTATCATATTATTTATATTATCAGTATTACATCATCATTTATTATTATCATTTTAGTTTATTTATTATTATTATTATTATTTATATTATATTATATTATTATTATTTATTATTATCATTATCATATTACATTATTATTATTATTGTTATTTATTTTTTTTTATTTTATTATATTATTATTATTTTGATTATTATTATATTATTATATATTATTGTTGTTGTTGTGTTGTGTGTGTTGTTGTGCGTATTATTATCATCATCATCATTATTATTATTATTATTATTATTTATTATTATATTATTATTATATTATTTTAATCTTATTTATGTTATTATTATTATGTTATTAATATTATTATTTATTATATATTATATTATCATTTATTTTATTGCTTATTTATTATTTATGATATTACATTATTATTATCATCATTTTATTATTATTATACTATTAGGATATTATTATTATTATTATTATTATTACAGTTATTCATCCTTCATCCTTCTTTTTGTCGTTCTTCCTCTCTATTTTCTTCCTCTTGTTTTCTTATCCGTTTTATCTTATTTTATTTTCAGTCTCTTTTCTCTTGATCTTTTCTCTTCTCATTCTCCTTCTTTTACAAATATTTTTTTATTTTTTGCCTTAATTCTACTTCCTTTTTCTCGTCATTATTATTATTATTATCTTTTTTTAATCCCTTGTTCCTCTTCTTGCTTTTCTGCCAAATCATTGTCTTTCGCCTTCTCTTCCTCTCTCTTTCTCTTCCCCCTTCTATCCGTACCCCTATTATTCGTTTCTTTTCTTTCCTCCGTTCACTCTTTATCTTCCTTTCATTCTGTCTTTCCTTACTCCTTTCAATTTCCTTTCATTCCTCGTTTCCATCTCCCACCCCCACCATCTTTTTCTTTCTTATTTTTCATGATTTTTTTTTCTTTTTCTTTGCTTCTTCTGACCCCTGCTTCTGATTTTTTTTTTCGCCCTTTGCTCCCCTCTTCTACTATTTCCTTCCTTTCTCTTAATCTTCCTCTTCCTCCTCCCCTTCCTCCCTCATTCCTCCGTCCCCATCTGCTTTCCTCGCTGCTTCCCTCTTTTCTCTTCTCGTCCTTTCCCTCGCCCGTTTTCTTCTTCCTCTTTTCTTTTCCCCTTCCTCTTCCCTCCCCCCCTACTTCCTACTCCTTCCGTCCTCCTTCTCCCTCCTTTACTCCCCTCCTTCCATCACTCCCTCCCTCATTCCTACCTTCTCTCCCTCTCTCCTTCCTTCTCCTCCCTCCCTCCTTCCTCTTCCCTCTCTCCATCCTCTTACTTCCTCCCTCCCTCCTTCCTTCCTTCCTCCCTCCTTCCTTCCTCCCTCCCTCCCTCCCTCCCTCCCTTCCTCCCTCCATCCATCCTCCCCCCTTCCCTCCACCCCTCCCTCCCTCCTTCCTCTCCTCCTCATCTTACGAGTGTATGGAAGACGCTATTCACCGCTCTTCGCCGTGACTCTTAAGACGAACAGGCTTTTTCAGGCTAAACGATCTGGCGGGAACGTCGGTAAAGAGAAGGGGAGGAGGGCGAGGGAGGAGGAGGGAAGGGGAGGGACGGAGGGAGGAAGGGAGGAGGGTGAGGGAGGAGGAGGGAAGGGGGAGAGGGAGGGAGGGAGGGGGGCTAGGGTGGAAGATGGCGAGAAAGGGAGGTGGCGGAGGGAGGGGATAAGGAGAGAGGGAGGAGGTGGATCGGGGTAAGGGGGACTGAAAGAGGAGAGAGGGTGGCGGGGAGGGGACTGGAAGAGGAGGTTGGTGTAGGGGAATGGTGGGGGGGAGAGTGAGGAGGAGGACGAGGAGGCGGAGGAGAGGAGGAGTGATATCCTTCCCCGGTGCAAGAAGGACCCAAGAAACCGCCATACCTCAACCCCCTCCCCATCCTTCGTGGAGCCAAGCCAATGCCACCCTTCCGTCCTTCCGCACTAAGTGTCGGAGGGCGTAAGGGTGTTGTCAGGGGCGCCGCCAAGGGAGGATACGCCCCTAAGGCCTGGTCAGCGAGGGAGACGGATGGGCCAAGATGGAGTATTCACTTAATGACCGAAAATCGAGTCGCGGGGAATCCTGAGATACACAGATCGGATCCATTAGGGCGATGAAAGGCTGAAAGGAAAAGGGGGGCCAGGGGGAGGGAGAGGGGAAGGAGGGGGGAAGGAGGGGGGAGGAAGAGGAAGGGGGGAGGGGGAGGAGGGGGAGAGGGGAAACTGGGAGAGGGGGAAGTGGGGACGAGGGGGAGGAGGGGAAGGAAGAGGAGGAAGAAGGGGAGAAGAGAGAAGGGAAGGAAAATGGGGGAAGAAGGGGGAGGGAGGAGGGACATAGGGACTGAAGGACATGAGAGGGAAGAAGAGGGGGAAGGGGAGGAGGGGGAGGAGGGAGAAGAGGGGACGAAGGGGGAGAGAACGGAAGAAGAGGAAGGAATGAGAGGGGGAAGAGGAGGAGGGAAGAGGGGACGGATGGGAAGGAGAGATGAGAGGGAATGAGAGGGAATAAAGGAGAAGAAAAGGAGGAGAGAGAGTTGAAAGGGACTAGAGAGGGAGAGAAAAGAAAGAGAACAAAATTCTTTGGAGGGTTGGGAGGAAGGGAGAAGGGGAGGGGGGCGAAGGAGGGAGAAACAGCAAGGGAAGGGGAAAAGAGGACTGTGGAGCGAAGAGGGGAAAGAGGAGAGGGAGAAAGGGAGGGAGGAAAAGAAAAGGGGATTTCTCACGGAAGTCGATGTTGGTCATTATTTGCATGGGTTGTGGTTGTTGCAAAGTGGTTGTAGTTGTAGTTCACTCTGCGGTTGTGGTTGCAATGGCTGCTTTCCCCGAGCGTCAGCACTAGTGGGTTACCAGCGGTTCTTGTACTCGATGTTAAAGGAAGTCATTTTTTCCTGTTGCAGACTATCTATTGTTAGAAAGGTCGTTTTAGGAATTACAACTTAGATCTGCAAGAGATAAGATAAGATAAAAATGACGACAGTAATAACAAATAGCAATAAAAAGGAAAAATGTAAAAAAAAAATAATAATTAATTAATAATACCATCCTAACAAAAACTAAAACACCAAACAAGTTACACAACAAAAACAACGCGTTCTGTTCAAACCAAATAAAACGAGTTTAAATCCCTTTCATTAGATTGTTAGAGAACCCATACGAACACGCCGGCCAGAAGCAAAACCAGGAAAATACAATTAAAATTTCAGTTTCAATTGATTGTTGCAGTTTTCATGTTTGTCTCTCTAAAAATTCCAATGAAATTTATTATTCTTGATAACCGGATCAGGACGTATGCATCCTTTTATTGGCTACTGTGTGTTCGAGTTTGTCAGGCTGTGTTACGGGAATATTCAATATGTACGTAATATGTTAGGACACACGCACGCACGCACACGCACACTCACACACATACACACACGCAATCCCATGTACACACACACACACACATGCACAATCACACACATACACAAACACACATATGCACATAGACATACACACGCAAACAAAGACACACACACACACACACACACATAATATAATATATATATATATATATATATATATATAATCATATACATTAGATAGATATATAATATATATATATTGATATATATATACATATAATATATATATATATATATATATCTAAATATATATATATATATATCTATATATATCTGTGTGTTTGTGGTGTGTGGTGTGTGTGTGTCGTGTGTGCTCCACGGGACTATTCTATAACCACTCTCTCTCTCTCTCTCTATCTCTTCTCTCTCTCTTATCCTACTCTCTCTCCTCTCTATATATATATATATGATTATATAGATATATATATATATATATATATATGATATATAGAATGTATGTAATATACATACACCAAAATTTGTGTATATATTATATATATATACCATTATTATATATATTATTATCATTATATAGTGATATATATAGTTTATATATATATATATATACTACTATATTATGTGTGTGTGGTGGTGTGTGTGGGTGGGTGTGCCACATACACATTATATATATTATTAATATATAGTATATATATTATATATAATATATCGAATCTATATATATAGATATAGATAGATGAATAGATGTATAGATATGTAATATAGACATAGATAGTAATAGATAGATATATATATAGATACCTATAGAGATCTATATATGTATTACTTAGATATGACATATATATACATTATATCTAGATATTATATATATATATATATATATAATATTATATTAGACAATATAGATACATATATGATATATTACATATATAATATACCTTATATATAGTATATATATATATATATATATAATATATACATATCATAATATATATATATATATATACATATATATATATATACATATATCGATATATATATATTATATTATGATAGGGCATATTAATAATATATATATATAATAGATATAATATATTAAGATAGATATATATATAATGTGTATGCGCACACACGTAGATACAATAGTGGTGACCGACTGCTGCCTTATAGTTCACTCAAAGGCTATGGGAATTCACTTTATACAAAATAACTGCTGCCTTGTAGTTCCGCTCGTGTATGGTCAAAGGCTATGGGAGTTCAAACTATACAAAACAATCCACTAACTTGTGGCATCTACGACAAGACAAGGCTTCGGGAGGCAACCCAGAGTTCCTAAGGCAGTTTATTATCGCTTGCAACTTCGTTCTGGCAGTTCCTGCGACGGCGCTGGTACCAAACTATCAATTTTTGCCGTTCCTTTGGATCCATGAGCGGCGTGGAGAGAGGGAGCCTGCTGCATGGGCAACAGCTTGCTCCTCACATTCTTTCGTCCAGGCATTGACTCTACCTTCTTTCTGTACAGGTGAGCTGCCTGACACCGCTGGAGAGGACACTCCAGCGACATAGCACAACGTCGACACAACGCGGAGAGTGGCAGTTACCAGTTATAGCCTACTATGCTAAATTGGCGTAAAAGCGTAGCGTGTGTGAAGGCAAGACAGAGTCATTAATGCCAAAGTCGACATCGACTAATGGTGTGTGTGCGTGTGTGTGTGTGTGTGTGTACATACATACATACATACATATATATATGTGTGTATATATATATATTATAGATATAATATATATATACAGATATATATATAATATATCTAATATATTACGAGATAATGATATACATATGTATATATGTTACACATGTGTGCATATATATATGTATGTGTATATATGTATATATAGGTATATATATGATATATATATATATATATATATATATATATATATATATATATTATAGATATATGAAAATATATATATGTGTGTGTGTGTGTGTGGTGTGTGTGTGTGTATGTGTGTGTGTGGAATCATTTATTATCGTCCATCTATCTTCTATCTATTATTCTTTCTATACACCACATTATATAATCTATATATATAATATATATATATATATATATATATATAATATAGATATGCAATATAGCAATATATATATATATATATATAGATACTTATATATTATTAGTATATATATATATGATCTATATATATTATATTATAATATATATATCTATATATATATATATTATAATATATATATATATATATATATATATACATATATATATATATATACACACATAACTCACACACACACACACACACCACGATATTCCATAGCAGGAACGAAAAGCCATTAGGGCAGAAGTGAGAGCAGCTCCAGAGGAGGCTCGCGGTGAAAATCCTCAGGCAGTAGCCGGGCGCCTGACTTCAGGGCGCGATCCTTTCATACATCTCACCAGCTCCTCTTGCTAAATAATTCACTGATGCCCGCAGGAAGCAATCCCAAATGGCTAACACAGGGAATAGCTTCCTTCTTTCCAAAATCGAGTGAACGTATCAGTCCGAGAAAGTGTGGGCTAACAGAAGGAAGCCTGTTCTGTCGTAACGGAGGCAGGAGAAAATAGATATGATTGCTGTGGTATAACCAGCTGATCTGCGAAGAATAAAAAAATGGTTAGGAAAAAAAAGCTTTAGGATAATGAAAATATGAGTATGAGACGAGACCATAAGCCCTGAACTGTGGTACGATCGCTCTACCTTTATCTGTGTTGTATGTACTGTATGAGACTGAATAGAACTCTGTTACTAAGATGCCACTTTGATATGTCAATCTTCTCGAATTTTCGCAGCTGGAAATGATGACAATTTGGTAAGAACTGTAATAAACATCACTTTGATTCTGATAATAAACTTGGCAATGCTAATGAAGTTAATCATGATGACAATAGCAATAATCCTAATATAATAATAATGAAGGTAAAAAAAATGGTATTAAAAATGATAATAATAATCATGGTAATGACAATAACAGTAAAAATGATGATAATGATAATGGTGCTAGTAATGATAATAATAATCGTAAACAACAGCAACAAACAATGAAAATCATAATAATGTTGATAATAATGATGATGATAATGATAGTATTAGTGATAAAAATATAATAATGATAAAATAATAATAATGATTATGATAATAATAATGTTAATAATAACAGTAG
>NC_051386.1:46080162-46081962 GCF_015228065.2 Penaeus monodon | reverse complement strand
AGAGAGGGGAAAGAGAGAGAGGAGAAAGAGAGAGAGAGAGAGGGGGGAGGAAAAAGAAAAAAAGGGGAGTGGGAGAAGAGGAGAGAAAGGAAGGAGAAAGAGAAGGGAGAGAGAGAAAAAGAGAGAAGAGAGAGGAAGAAGAAGAGAAGAGAGAAAAGGGGGGGATGGAAGAGAAAAAGGGGGAGGAGGAGAAAGAGGAAGAGAAAAAAAGGGAAAAACAGAACAGGGAGCAGAAAAAGAGAAAAAAGAGAGGAGAATTAAAGAAAAGGGACAAGAGAGAGAGGGAGAAGGAGAGAGAGGGGGAAAGGGGGAAAAAAACCAAGAAAAGAAAGGGGAAACCCCAAAAAAAAAAAGGAAAAGGGCCGCCCCCAAAATTTTAAACATGGGAAAAACCCCAAAAGGTCGGGGAACCCCCCTCCCACCCCAAAAGTCCGGACCGGGCCCCCCTGGGCGGGGAGACACGGTGAGGCGAGGGGCCCGGGGACCACGGTCCCCAAAGAACGGCCTGGCGACGTAATCAGCCCAAAAATAAAAAAAACAATCTTAAAAAAAAACATTCAAAAAAATAAAAGGGGATAAAAAAAAGAAAAAAAAAAAAATATAATATAATAATAATAATAATAATAAGAATATAGAAGAAGAAGAAGAAGATAGAGAAAAGAGAGGGGAGAGAAACAAAAGAAAAATTTATTAAAGGGAATTTTAAATTTTAGTGCAATGAGTAATAAAAATATATATATATATAAAATATATATATAAAATAAAATTAATAAAAAAAAAAATAAAAATAATTACAAAAAGAAATTTTTATTTTAATTTTAAATATATATATATATATATATATATATATATTTTATATAATAATATATTTATATATATATATATATATATTATATATATATATTATAAACAGATACATAACCCAATCTCATATCCAGTATATCGCGCCCAGAATCACAAGAATATCACAAAGATAATAACGCCAATAAGTCCGTTTTTCCTTCTTCCTCACCCTCTCCGCCTCCTGCCACCGGACTATTAATCTCCTTTATGCATTAATCAACATTCCGAACACGTTAATGGAATATGTATTTTGAAGTTTACCCCGTTAACCCGACTCGCGTTCAACCCGGAGATTCATTTCAGTCTCGCTGTTGCTCTGCCGGGCTGGGGCGCCGCTCCCGCCAGGTACTGCCTGGTTACAAGCTTACAGGTTTCTATCTGTTTATTGATATACTTATTTTTTATTTCATTCATTTTTTGTTTTTGTTTTATTCATTTATCTTTTTTTTTTTTTTTTTTTTGAGAGGTGAAGGAGAGAGTCGACATAATTGTTACAAATATTATTATCAATCTCGAGTTTTGTCACGAGGGGAATGTTTCTCAGAATTGTTACAGAGGAAGGTAAGACTGTAATAACGATAGCAGTGATATATTGATTATCATTATAATCACCATGCCTGTCAGATTACTCTCCTCATAATCATAATTTTTAACTTCATCATCATCAGAAATATGACTATCCTCACTACATCATGATTATCATGACTTAGTAGTAGTAATATTAGAAGTAATCTAATTATTCCCAAGGTGTTTAAGCACACCGAATGAACAAACAAAATAAAGAAAAGTGCCATAAATTCTAGAAAACAACGCCCGTAATCCCTCATGTCTTACACCCCCCCTCCCCTTCCCCTCCCCCCTCAACCTCAAGAAGACCCCCCCCCAAAAAAAAAGGCAAAGAAAAAGAAAAAGGGTTGTCACCAAAAGACGCTAATGACGGTAATGACAACGACGTGG
>NC_051386.1:46065162-46072662 GCF_015228065.2 Penaeus monodon | reverse complement strand
CATGACTAATAATTTCATCAGAACTTAATTTCCAATACTATTAGTACTGCTACTGGTGTAATATTCATATTTTTTTTTTTTATCAAAAATTGATATCGCGATTATCATAATCATTTCCTGGACTGTAAATGTGGTTATTGTTATCACTGTTGGTATTAGTGTGATATTGTTATTACTTGTATCATTCTTGCTACTTTTCTTGTTATACAAACACATTTTTATCGTCATTATTTTTATTATTAGTTACTATTATTCCTAGTATTATCATCATCATTATCATCATTGCAATTATTATTATTATCATCATCATCATCATCATCATCATCATCATCATCATCATCATCATCATCATCATCATCATCATCATCATCATCATCATCATCATCATCATCATTTTCATTATTATAATTATTGGTTGTTGTTATTAATGCTGCTGCTGCTGTTACTGTCATTATTACCAATAACATCATTATCCATACCTTCAGAGTTATTGCAATAATTACTACAATTAATGCTATCATCACTAATAGTTGCACCCTCATTATAATTGTTGCATCCTGTTCTAACGTTTATCACCGCAAGTATCAGTAACATAACAAGTGTCATTATCATATCAACGCAAAATTGATAAAGTAAGAATAAAAATGATGATTGTTGTTACCATCATCGTAACATTCGCGACGAGTGTCATTATAAGTTGTCATTGTTATCATTATCATTAACATTTTCCTATTGTGACGCGTTTTTATTGCCCATCGTGTCAGCATCACGATCATAGTTATCATTCATATTATTATTATTATTATTATTATTATTATTATTATTATCATTATTATTATTATTATTATTATTATCACTTTTATTATTATGAGTATTTTAGGTATCGTCATTTTCATTATAACTATTATATATAATTTCTCGTAATTAACGCCGTTTCTCTAAAGGGAAAATTATTGCTTATAATTTCTTCGCAGCTGTCAGTGACATTATTTTTGACATTACTGATTATATTCTTATCTTTCACATTATTATTGCTATTAATTTTGGTTATGATTAAGTATCTTCATTGTTTTCCTTACTAATTAGAAAATGTTCGTGATTAAATGGGCATTGATTGATTCTTGAATTTCAATTTTAAATATGTATATATATATATTTTTTTTTGTCTGTTATCAAGAACTTACTCTTCTGTCTTGGGTGAAGATAAGGGTTTGGGCGGAGGTGTGGGCGGTTCTTCGCGCTCCTCCCCCTCCTCCTCCAGACGGCCCGCCCCCATTGCTCCGAGGTCCCGCCCACCGCCTTCCTCCGCCAATCCCGACCTCTCCTCCTCGTCGTAGGCGGAGCGAGCGTGGTCGTAGCTCAAAGGTGAGGCCACGGATTGGCTGTCGACGTCTTGTTCCAGGTTAGGGGCGTGGGGAGGGGGCGTGGCCGAGGACGAGGACGAGAGGGCGTGGTGCAGGACGTGGTGGTGGCGGTGGATGTGGGCGTGAGGCTCCGAGGGCGAGGGGTGGGTGGGGAAATCGTCCCCGCTGGAGGAGGACGCGGCGGCGGCGGCGGCGGCGGCGGAGGTAGCGGGGGCGTGGCCGTGAGTGGGCGTGTGCGGGCGCGACGAAGGCGGGGAGCCGGGCGAAGGCGGCGAAGCGACCTCCAGGCTGCTGGTGGCGCCCTCGCCATCGTCTGCGGCCTCGCTCTGGGGAAACACGGCGGGCTATAGGCCTTGGCTTTTTTCTTTTCATCGTTGAAGTTCAAATAGGAAAACATCGCGTATGAGCATCCATTAGTAATAATCTAATGTTAATCTCCTTCTCTCTCAGTAACTCCCTCCATCCTTCTCTCTTGCTTCCTTCTCTCCTCTCTCTCTCTCTCTCGCTCTCTCTTTCCCTCTTCTCTCTCTCTTTCCCTCCTCCCCCCCCCCCTCTCTCTCTCTGTCAGTCTCTCTCTCTCTCTCTCTCTCTCTCTCTCTCTCTCTCTCTCTCCTCTCTCTCTCTCCTCTCTCTCTCTCTCTCTCTCTCTCTCTCTCTCTCTCTCTCTTCTCTCTCTCTCTCTCTCTCTCTCTCTCTCTACTCTTTCTATTTTCGTTTGTCTCCTCTCTCTCACTTCTCCCTTCTCTCTTCTTCTTTCTCTTTCGCTCTTCCTCCATCTGGCTCGCGATTCTGGCCATCCTTACCAATATCTTCTTTTTTATCTTTTTTCTTTCTCTCTCTTCCTTTTTTCCTTTCGTGTAGTGATTTTTTTTAGCTCCTTTAAGTTTTGATTATCTGTTAGTCATAATGTTTTACCCTTGTCTTTGCTCGGTTATACAATAATACTGTTTGGTAACGAATATTTCTACTATTATTTGTTTATTATTATTGCTATTGTCATATTTAGATTTACTGAACAACACCAGTGATACTTTTTATTTTGTGTGATATGTCTTTCTTGCATTTCATCAGTTCATTATAAGTTATTCTTAGTCACTAACTAGACTCTTCCTAAAAAAAAAAAAAAAAAGTTTTATATAAAACGTTCTTTATTAAAGTTTGGCTTCAAATATATTTATAATTTTTTTCTTCTTAAACCCCTTGTTTCCTAATTCTTTTGCTAATCTTTATACTTTCTTCTTGTTTAATAACTCACATCTGTTAACTTCATCTACCTGTCCATTACTAATTAATTCACCTAGGAAAAAACGAACAACAACAACAACAAAAAAACGAATGGGCGAAACAGTAACTCATTTTCCGAAAAAGAGTTAATACGGTTTCACTCTTTTCAGGAAACGTAAATTCAGATAATTGATCTTAACCTCCGAAAATTCTCTCAAGTCTCGCATTCACCCAAAAAAAATGAAAGACATTAAAAAAAAAGAATATGTGAAATAGGATTAATCATTAAAAAAAAGAGAGAGAGAAAACACTTCCACTTTATAATTAATGTTCCAAAGAAACTTTTCGAAAATTCTAACGCAATTCTCATCCTTCCCCCCCCCCCCCGCTCCCGCTCCCCTCCCTCTTCCCTCCCCTCCCACTCCCTTCCCTCTTACCCCTTTCCCTTCTCCCCCCTCCCCCACCCCCCTTCAACCTCCAAACTCTCCCCTCCCACCTACCTCCCCCCCCACCCAAAAAAAAAAAAAAAAAACTCAAACACTAAATTGCTCCACCGACTTTTCATGTCCGTAATTAGTCCCGAACTCGATATGTCAATTAGGAGAAATAAGAAAACCAATTATTGTAATGCATCCGTAATCCATTTTATCTTTCCTCGGCAGTGGAATAAAGTTGACAGAGAGAGAAGAGAAAGGAGAGGGAGAGGGAGAGAGAGAGGGGGGGAAGGGAATAGCAGAGAGTGAGAGAAGAGGAGGAGGAAATGGAGGTGAGAGAGAGAAAGAGGTCGGGAGAGGGAATGGAGGAGATGGAGAAGTAGAGGAAGAGAAGGAAAAGGCATTTATAAGTGAGAAAAAGAGGGAGAGAGAGAGCGAGAGAGAGAGGAGAGAGGAGAGAGAGAGAGAGAGAGAGAGAGAGAAAGAGAGAGAGAGAGAGAGAGAGAGAGAGAGAGAGAGAGAGAAAGAAAGAGAGAGAGAGAGAGAGAGAAGAGATGAAGAAAATTAGACATCAACAAGGTGACTGGCTTTCCAGACAGAGACGGGGAGAGAGAGCGAGAGAAACGGATAGACGGACAAAGAGAGAAGAGAGAGAGAGAGAGATGGAGAGCGAGTAAATTAATTGAAGTTTAGTTTTCGCTGCCGTCACTAGATGTCACTTGAGACTTCGACTCGTGAGGGGAAAAAGGTGTATATATTTTTCCCGCGCTTTCTATTATCCGTCGCTCTTGCGCACGGCGGCGGCCTGGGTGGCGGGAATCCACGAAATTACACTTTTTTTTTTTACTTAGTCCCCTTCCTCTCCTTCTCCTCTTCATTCTTTATCTTGCTTTCTCGTTGTTCGTCTTTCTCCATTCTTTCTCCCTTTTTTTCCCTCTTTGTTCCCTCTTTCTCCTTTGTTTACTGTTCTTGTTTTTCCGTTTCTTCACCTTCATTTTCTCCTCCTCTTTTTTCTCTCTCTCTTCCCATCCCACTCCTTCTTTCTTTACTTTCTCTACCTTCTCTCCGTTCCTTTTGTTGTTGTTATTGTTGAGGCTCTCGGTCACGACCTCCATCACCGCCGTCACCTCCACAACCGCCTCCTCATCCACCTCCATCTCCACTTCCACCACCTCCCTCTTCCTCCTCCTTCCACCCCCACCTCTTCCTCCTCCTCCTTCCCCTCCCCACTTTCACCTCCGCCTCTACCTCCTCCTTCCCCCTCTTCGCCCTCTTCCTCCTTCCCCTTTTCCTCCTCCCCTCCCTCTCCTCCCTCCCCCTCCTCCCCTTCCCCTTCCCCTCCCCATCCCCCCCTTCCCCCCTCCCCCTTCCCCTCCTCCCCTTCCCCCTCCCCCTCCCCCCTCCCCCGCGAGCGCAAGGGCCTCGACGCCATCAGCGGGGCGAGCAGTTGAGCGAACTCGAATCCCGGCCAGAAAGGGGTTTTCGCGCGGGGGGGAAAAGGGGAATCTGATCAGACAGCGAGGGGATCGGAGACCGCTGTTTACGACGGGGTTATGTGCGCGAGGGAGGGTTTATATTTGGTTTTAAGAACGGGATTTCCGAGAGGGTTTATGGACGGGAGGGAAGGGAGGCTGAAGGGGGAGGGGGAGGGGGAGGGGGAGGGGGAGAGGGAGGGGGGGAGAAGGAAAGAAAGGCGAGGGGGTGAGGGGGTCGGGGGGGAGGGCGGGAGAAGGAATGGAAGCAAAGGGGTAAAGGGAATGGGAGGCAAGGGGGGGGGAGAGGGAGGCAGGGGGGGAAGGAAAGAGAAGTGGGGGTAAAGGGGAGAGGGAGAGGGAGGGGGGAGAATGGCAGGGAGGGGAATAGGAGGAAGACAGAGGGGGAAAAGGAAGGAAGGTAGTGGGAGGGGGGGAAGAAGGGAGGCAGAAGGGAGAAGGCCAAGGGTGCAGGGGGTAAAGGGAAGGCAGGGAGGGAGAGAGGACAGGGAGGCAGTGAGGGAGGGAAGAGAGGCAGAGGAGAAAAGGGAAGGGAGGCAGGGGGAGGGAAGAGAGGCAGAGGAGAAAAGGGAAGGGAGGCAGGGGGAGGGCGGGAGGGAGGCTGAGAGAAGAGAAGGCGGGGGGGGGGGGGGCAAGGTCAGGTTAGAATTTGGAGTTTTTGAAGGTATGGGATATTTTGATAAAATTGGAAGTTCGAAAGATGATGCTCTCTCTCTCTCTCTCTCTTCTCTCTCTCTCTCTCTCTCTCTCTCTCTCTCTCTTCTCTTGTCTCTCTCTCGCTCTCTCTCTATCCCCTCTCTCTCTCTTCTCTCTCTCTCTCTCTCTCTCTCTCTCTCTCTCTCTCTCTCTCTCTCTCTCTCTCTCTCTCTCTCTCTCTCTCTCTCTCTCTCTCTCCTCTGCGTACGTGTGTTTTAACTGTGCATAATATGAGTCCATGCTCGTAATAGGTTTAACAGTCAAGAGAAAGATCCACGAAACAAAATGAAATAATGAACGCAATCCCATTATGGTACACCGATAAAATTATGTAAAAATAGCTTACGCATCTCTCGCTTACCCTCTCCCTCTCCCTCTCTCCTCTTCTTCCTCTTCCTCTTCCTCCTCCTCCTCCTGCCAATTTTCCTTTCTCGTCCCTTTCAGCACATTTCTCCCTTCTTTTTTACCCATTTCACTGTCTACACTATCCTCTTTCCCTCTCATCTTCCCTCATAACCTCTCTCGTATTTTCACCCTCTCCCTTTTCATTCTCTCTCCTCTCCTCTCCCTGCTCCTTATCCCTCTCACCCCTTTCTACCCCGCCCACCCTCCCCTTTCTCCTCCTCACACATCACCCTCTCCCTTCTCCCTTCCCATCCCTCTCCCTCTCCCCTCACACCTCCTGTCCCTAACCTTACACCTCATAGCTCCCCTCTCTCCCCTCCCGTCCCTCACATTTTCACACTCTCCCTTCTCGTACCTAACCCTCTCCCCTCTCAAAGCCTATCCCTCACGCTTTCACCCTCTCCCCTCTCACCCTTTCCCCTCCTGTCCCTCACCCTCTCCCTTCTCAAAGCCTATCCCTCACATTATCATCCTTTCCCCTCTCATTCTTTCACACTCTCCCCTCTCACCTCCTATCCCTCACCCTTTCACCCCCTTCCCTTCTCACCCTTTGACCCCCTTCCCTCTCCCTCCCTCTCATCCCCCCAGGGAGTTGGGGTCGGACTTGAGGCCACAAGGAAAAGAGAATTTTGAGCCATTTCTCTCTTCTCCTTTTTCACATATATATATCCCCTTCCCATTAATACGGTCCCGGTAACAAAAGCCATTAATTTTTGTATTAGTTGGACCCGCCGTCGGTTCCCTTTCTCTCCTCGGGGACTTTTCTAATCACATTTTCCACTTCTTCCCTTCATTCCCGAATTCAAATCCTGGAAATCAATATAATAACAGGGGTGTGTGTGGGAGGGGGGTGATGGGGGTGAGAAGGGGTGTGGTGGTGTGTGTGTGTGGGAGGGGGGTGATGGGGGTGAGAAGGGGTGTGGTGTGGTGTGTGTGTGTGGGAGGGGGTGTGTGTGTGTGTGTGTGTGTGTGTGTGTGTGTGTGTGTGTGTGTGTGTGTGGTGTGTGTGTGGTGTGAGTGTTGTGTGCTGTGTGTGTGTGTGTTGCTTGTGTGCAGGTGCGGTGTGCCGTTTCATGTGCGCGCATGGGATGTGGATGTGATGTGTGTAGTGTGGTTGTTGTGTTGTGGGTGAGGTGTGGTGTGTGTGTGCCGGTGTGTGTGTATGTCTATGCGTGTGAAGAGATTGCGTACGCCTGTGCGCGTGTGTAAACTGCACCCTTTTAGCACAGACGCAAAAGGGTAACCGTACATTCTTCCAGAAAATTAAGGGAAAAAGTTGATTTCGTTGATTAGTTCAAAGGGAGTCTGATTTCCTCTCCACCAAAGAGAACGCGGAAAGGATAGAAGGAATGGAAAAAAGGAAGGCTGTAAGGATGAAGAGGAAGAAGAGGACGAAGAATTAAAAAAAAAAAAAAAGAATAAAAATATATATAATGGAAGCCTTAAAGAAAAAATAAACCTTGATAGAATTAAATGAATCAGAAATGGAAAAAAAAAATAAAGGAAATAAAAGTAAAACGAAGAAGAAGAAGAGGAAAACGGAGAAGAAGAAGAAGAGGAAAAAGAAGGAGAAGAAGAAGAAGAGAAGAAGAGGGAAAAGAAGAAGAAGAAGAGAAATAGGAATAATAAGAGCTCCTTCCGCCTTGCAACGCTTGAGGGTCTGCCAAAGGAAAAAAAAGGGAGGGGGGGGAGAGACGAGAGAGGGAGGGAGAAGATGGGGAAGGAAGGGGGGGCGAGGGGAAAGGGAGGGAGGGGGGATGAGAGACAAGGGAGAGGGAGGGGAGAGACGAAAGGGAGGGAGGGAGGGAGGGAGAGACGAGAGAGGGAGGGAGGGGGAGGAAAAAGGGAGGAAGGGACGGAGGGAGAGACGAGAGAGGGAAAGGG
>NC_051386.1:46045162-46055162 GCF_015228065.2 Penaeus monodon | reverse complement strand
TTTTTTTACGTAAACATTATATTTTCATAGTCTTTTTCCGCCTCTTTCTGTTCCTCCTATTTTCTTCTCTTAGTCGCCTTCCTTCCCTTCGTTCGTGTCCTCCTCCTCCTCCAGCTTCTTCTTCTCCACCTCCACCAGTACCTCCACCTCCACCTCCACCTCCACCTCCACCTCCTCCTTCTCCCCCTCCCGCCCGACCTCTTTCTCCTCCACCTCCACCTCCAACCTCCACCGCCACCTCCACCTCCTCCTCCTCCTCCTCCCCCTCCCCTCCCGCCCGACCTCTTTCCCCTCCCCCTCCCCCTCCACCTCCTAACCGAGGCTGTAAACTTGTTGTGCCTGTCACTGGCCGCGTTGTCGGACATCACTCTCCGTCCCGAACGTTCTGGAAGGTGATATGTCTTCGAGGAGGCTCTCCCCCCCCCCCCTCCCTCCCTCCCTTTCCCCTCCCTTTCCCCCTCCGCATCCCTTCCCTCCGCTTCCCCTTCCCCCTCCCCCCCCTCTCCGCTTCCCCTTCCCCCTCCGCCCCCTCCTCCTCCGCTGGCCGACCGATGATGTCCAGTGGGAGACGCCGCCGGGATACTTTTGCTCCCTTTGCTTGCGCGGATGCTGCTTGCTTGCTGGGGGGGGGGGGGGGGAATTACTGCTTCCTTCCTGCTCGTGTTGGAGGAGGAGGAGGGGGAGGAGATGGAGGGGGGGTGGGGAGGAGGAGGGAGAAGAGGAGGAGGGGGAGGAGGATGATGAGGAGCAGGAGGAAGGGAGGAGGAGGAGGGGGAGATGGAGGAGGGGGAGGGGGAGTGGAAGAGAAGGAGGAGGAGGAAGAGGATGCGGAGGAGGAAAAGAAGAAGAAGAAGAAGAGGAAGTGGAAGAAGAAGAAAAAGACGGAGGAAGAGTAAGAGGAAGGAGAAGAGAAGGTACCAGGAGATTTATAATGGCCAAAGGAAGAAAATTGCTCCCTCTGGAAATTACGTTACTCTGGATCTTTACCGCTGACGATGTCCTGGCCTCATTCTTTACCCTTCCTTGCCTCGCTCTCTCTCTCTCTCTCTCTCTCTCTCTCTCTCTCTCTCTCTCTCTCTCTCTCTCTCTTTCACTCTCTCTCTCTTTCTCTCTCTCATTTGTCTTCTTTTTTACCATATCATTTTCCTTTTTATTGAATCGAATTTGCATTATTTCTATCTACCCTTTATGTATGTTTAAAACTGTTTTATCACTTCTATGTATCTTTCTTTTGTATAACACCTCCCCACCACCACCACCAGGAAATGAATGAACAAAAAATAATAAATAATAAGTAATAATAACACAATAAAAAGACAACTATTCTTCTTCGTCTCCCCTACCTCCCCATCTCCCCATTTCCCCTACCTCGTTCCCAATCTCCTATCTACCTCCCTATCTCCCCTACAACCCCATCTCCCCATCTCCCCTATCTCCCTATCTCCCCTCTCCCCTCTCCCCTCTCCCCACCCCCCTTATTCCTCTCCCCGCCTTGAGTTTTGGCGCGAAAATTCCCACTTGATCCCCTGTGCCGAGCGAACTGTCAGACGCGGGTAAAGCCTCGCTTCAACTTCTCTACGGGGTCACAAAACAGCGCAGACGGCGGCGGCGGGAGTACCGGAGAGAGACGGAGGGGGGAGGGAGGGAGGGAAGGAGGGAGGGGGAGGGAGGGAAGGAGGGAGAGAGAGGGAGGGAATGAGGGGGAGGGAGGGAGAGAGGGAAAGAGGGAGGGAGGGAGAGAGAGGGAGAGGTAGGAGGGGGAGGGAGGGAGGGAGGGAAAAAGGGAGGGAGGGAGAGAGATAGAGGGAGAGAGAGGGGGAGGTAGGAGGGAGGGAGGGAGGGAGAGAGAAAAACAGAGAAAAAAAAATAGAAAAGAAAAAAGAAAGATCGAAAAGAAAGGGAAAGAGATCGGAAAGAACAGAAAAGAAAAAGAGAGAGAAAGAGACCAAAGGAGGGGGGAAAAAACCAACCAAACAAACAGATAGATAAATAAAGGGTGTGTGTGCCTATGTCTCGAAAGTGATTTTGATGTTGTAACTTACGGCGGCCGGAATAGGCGTGCGGAGTGAATTCCCCTGAAAATACCACTCACACGCCCTTGGGGACTGGAAATGGGTAGGTTTGTGCGCATTTTCTCTCAAACTCAAACTCTGGGGGAGAGAGTGATGTGTTCTTTGTCGTTTCTCCTTATTCTTTTTTTTTTTATATCTATTTTTTTATATTCATGTTTCGAGTCTCATTTTATTGTTGTCATAATTATGTTGTCTTAATTATTTCCAATAGCAGCGCTATGGTTATGATTATTATTGTCATTTTGATTGTGATTATATCTTTGATTATTTTCATTATTCCCATCGTTATTATTATTATCATTATTATCCTCATCTTCGTTTTTACTGTTATTTTTTGTATTAGTAACGTTGGCATAAATAGTACTATTAAGCCATTTCATACCCACAATCATAAATGTTTTCCATACATCAAAATACTAATGAGAGTGAATTATCATTTATATAATCATTATCTTATTTTTCCCTTCTGATCTCTCCTCACTTCTTCACCAACCTTTATTTCGCTTCTTTCTTTTCTCTTCACCTTCTCCTCCCTTATCTCCTCTTCTCTATCCGGCTTTCTCCCTGTTTATCCTTCCTCCTCTCTTTTTCACCCCTTCTTCCACTTTCCCCCTTTTCCCCTTTTTTTTCCCTCGCCCCCCAAATTTTCCTTTCCTCCTCTTCTCTCCTCCCTCTCCCCCCCTTTCCCCCTCCTTTCCCGGTTTTACTTTTCCTTTTCCCCCTGCTTGCCCTTTCCCTTTTTCCCCTTTTTTTTTTCCTTTCCCTCTTTCTCGTCTTTCTCCTCCTTCCCTTCTTCTTCCTCTTTCTCGTCTTCATCCTCCTCCTTTCCCCCCCCTTTCCCCTTTCTCCTCCTTTCCCTCCTTTTTCCCCTTTCCCACCTCTTATTCCCCCTCCTTTCCCACTTTCCCCCCCCCCCGTTTCCTCCTCCCCCTCCTGCTCCTCCCCCAAACCCGCCTCCCCCCCCTCCTCCAAACCCCCCCCTCCCCCTCCTCCTCCTCCCCCTTTTTTCCCCCTTCCTCCCCCTTTTCCCCCTCCTCCTCCCCCCCCTGCTCCTCCCCTCCCCCTCCTCCCCTAATCCCCCCCCCTCCTCCTCCACCCCCCCCTCCCCCTCCTCCTCCCCCTCTTTCCTCCTCCCCCTTTCCCCTTTAAACCTCTTCTCCTCCTCCTCCTCTTCTTCCACCTCCTCCTCCTCCTTCTTCTCCCTCGATAAGAATGATAAACAACGTAGTATCGAGGCACCACATCATGACATTAGGTTAGGCCCCCCCACAAATTAAAGACCTTTTGGGAAAAAAAAGCTTCTTTTGTGGGGTTTTTGTGTGTTTGGGTGGTGTGTTTTGTGGTTTTGTGTTGCGTGTGTGTGTGTTGTGCGTGGGTTTTTTGTGTGTGTGCGTTTGGGGGTGCGGGGTGTGGGGTGTGTGTGTGTGGGGTGTGTGTGTTTTGTGTGTGGTGTGTGCTGTGTGTTTCATATCTCGGGCCTGTGTTGTACATGACAAAGGAGGGGGAGGCCCAACGTTAAAGTGTCACTTAACATTATGGCAGATGGATGTTTTTCTCAATCACAACCCCCCCCCCCCCCTTTTCCCCCCTAAACCCCCCCACCCCCCCTATTCCCTCGACCGGAAAGCTTTTGGGGGAGTTGGGGGGAAATGGAAAAAGGAAAAGGGACCTTGTTGCCAAATTTTTTTCCCCACTTTTTGGGGATTTTTTTGCTCTCTCTTGGGGGGGAAAGGGTGGGGGGAAGGGGGGGGGGAAGGTAAAGGGGAAAAGGAGGAATTTCGGGAGGGAAGAGGGAGGAAAAGGGGGAAAAGGAGAGGAGGAGGAGGAAAGGGGGAAAAGGAGAGGAGGAGGAGGAAAGGGGGAAATGGAGAGGAGGAGGAGAGGTGGGTGTGGTGGGGGGAAGGAGGGGGAGGAGGGGGAGTAGGGGCGAAGGGGGAGGAGGAGGAGGAAAGGGGAAAAGGGGGAGGAGGGGGAGGGGGAGGAGGTGGAAAAGGGGGCAAAAGAAAAAAGAGGAGGGGGGAAAAGGGGGAAAAGTCTGGGGGAGAAACTGAAGGAGGGAAAAGGGGAAAATGGTGGGGAGAAAAAGGGGGGGAGGGGGGGGAAAGGGGGGAGAAGGGGGGGAGGGGGGGAGGGGGGTGGGAGAGGGGGAGGGGAAAGGAGGAGTGGAGAGGAGGGGGAGAGAGGGAGGAGGAGGAGGTGGAAAGAGGGGGGAGGATGGAGGAGGAGACAGAGGGGAGGAGAGGGAAGGAGGGGGGGGGGGAAGGAGGGTGGACGTTGGAGAAAGAAGGGGGGGAAAAGGGGAGAGGGAAGGGAGTGGAGGGAGGAGGGGGAGGAGGGAAGAAAGGGTAGGGGAGAAGGGAGGGAGGGGAATAGGGAGGAGGGAGGGGGGAGGGAGAGAGGAGGGAGGGAGAGAGGAAGGGAGGGGGAGAAAGGTGTTTTGTGGGGAATATTTATTTGACTTTGAATATGGATGCGGGAAGCTCTTGTTTACTGGGTGTTGTAAGGTCTTGGGAGAATCTTTCGTGTCTTTGTCTTGTCCCCTGTGTCTTCCTTCTCCCTCTCCCTCTCTCCTCTTTCTTCCTTTCTTCTTGTTTCTTCTTACCACCGCTTTCTTAAAGTCATCATAATCGTTTATCACTCATATCATCATCATATTCATTATCTCCATCATCATCACTAACACCATACCATCTCCATCTCGCCATCATTATTATTTTTCTTATATTTATCATCTCTATCAATAACTCATTGTTCACATCTTTTTGCATATATTTTCCTTTTTTTCTTATTTCATTGTCCATATTTTCTCTTCTTTCTTTCTTTATTAGTACTTGTTTAATTCATCATTGTTAATACTATAAAGCAGTCTTATATTTTGACTGTTATCATCGTCACTACATCGTCGATATATAAGCATTACTAGTAGATATCATTGTCATCATATCAGTGCTATTATCAATATTATCTTTGTCAACATTTGAATTGTTTTTGTTGCTATCATTATTGTTATCATTACTAATTATCATGATATCGTCGTTTTTATTACTATGGTTATCATCACTGTTATTGTTATTGTAGTCACAATTATCATTATTACTGATAAGATTATTATTGTTGTATCATGGGTATCATCAATATAACATTCATTATTTCATTATCATCCATGTCATTACTATCATTATCACCAATACGTGTCATTATCATTATCATTATCGTTCTTATGATTACTAGCATTATCATTGTCATTGATATCATATACTCTAATTGCTACCACTGATATTACTATAACTATCGCTATCATCACCACTATCACTGTCATTAATATTTCCGTCGATATAATTATCAAAATAATAACAATATTATTATCATCAAAATAATAGCAATAATAAATATCACTATTACCATTAATACCACCACCTAAATTAATACTAGTCCTAAGTTAAACAAAGTGGGTTGATATCAGGAAGGGCATCCGGTTACAGACGGCAACTGAAAACGCGGAATCATAAACCGCAAGATAGATATTAAAGAAATATTAAAAAAAAATCCAACTTATAAAAGTGGAAAAAAAAACAATGGCAAATACGTATTCGGATTGTTATTATTACTATTTTTAGCATAATTAGTAACGGTTCTGTTGTTTTTTTTTAATGTAATGGTGGCGATGATGAACGATGATAATAAAAGATCATGATAATAATAATTATGATGATAACAGCAATCTCTACACTGATCACACTAGAAAATTAATTTACTAAAATTAACCATTACACGAAACATAACAAAAACCAAGGCAACAAAATATATATATCAGTCACTCTTACAACATCCCCACAAAAATATGAACAAATACTATTCAACCTACATTAACCAAAATCATTCAAATCAACTATTCATTCACAAAAAAATAAATGCAAAAATAAATAAATAAATAATAACAACAACAACAACAACAACCAAAACAACAACAACAACAACGATAACAACAACAACAACAACAACAACAAAAATAATAATCCCCCCCCCCAAAAAAAAAAAAAAAAATGGAATAAAGAAAATGAGAGAAAAAGCAAAAGAAAACGGAGCAGGTACTCACAAGGGTGTGCCGGGGAGTAAGGGAATTCCAGCGTTGGTATCCTTGGCGAAGACCCCGGATGTAGGCTCGGCGGACAGTGGTAACAGAACATGCTGGAACCTGTTTTGAGAATGGGCGTGTGAGGAACGAGTCTAAACGGGGCTGATAGTGGTGGTAATAGTGGCAGAGTAATGATGTAATGATATTAGTGCTACTAGTGATGATAAGGATAATAGAATTGTGATGGTAATAATGATGATAGTGATAGTGATGGTGATAGGGATAATAATCTTCATAATGACTATGATAATAACAATAGCAACAACAACAACAACAATAATTACAATTATAATAATAATAATAATATATACAATAATCATAATGATAATAACGTTAATAATGATCTTAATAATGATGATGATAATGATAGTAATAATAATAATAATAATAATAATAATAATAATAATAATAATAATAATAATTATTATTATTATTATTGTTATAAAAATAATAATGATAATGATAACGATAACACTAACAATAATAACATTAATAACAACAACAACAATAACAATAATAATGAAAATGATAACAATAATATTGATCATGTTAATCATAACATGATAAAATCAATTGTAATAATACTTTTTGTGAACAAATTCTAAACGACTGGGGGATGTCTCTTAACCTAAAAATCTTTCATATTCATACAATTTTTTTTTTCCCCCGACGTCTGTTATTGCTATGTCCCTCTACTTCATTCCCTCTAATAAATGAAAAGATAAATGAATGAATAAATAAATGAATAATATAAAATAAAAAGTGAGCAGAGATCACCCGGGTGCTCTAATTCCCAAGTTATATTCCGTATGTAAGTCCCTTCGTTTTAAAAAAAAGGGAACGACTGTTTGCATTGTCTATACCCGATTAAGTTATTTTGTCTCTCTTTTGCTACCAGGTTCCATTATTTTTACTAATATATATCCTTTATTTTTTTTTTTTTTTTTTTTTTTTTCATTATGATTTTTTTATTATTTTATTCTCTTTTATTTATTTGTTTTTTTTATTTATGGAAAGGGGAAAAGGTAATGTGCTTTAGGTTGTGGTTTGGATACGATATCCTGGTATTATTACTGTGATTATTATTGTTATTATTGATGAAAGAAATGTTTTGTATATATTTTCAGTTCTTCATTTTCAGTTCTTCATTTTTCTTCTTTTTCTTTTTCGTTTATTTTTACATCGCCTTTTTCGTCATATACTTCATTGTCAGCTAAAGTCTGTTGCTTTTTATTAGTTTTTTTAACAAATTTCTCCATTCTGGGTTGCCTCTCTCTCTCTCTCTCTCTCTCTCTCTCTCTCTCTCTCTCTCTCTCTCTCTCTCTCTCTCTCTCTCTCTCTCTCTCTCTCTCTCTCTCTCTTTCTCTCCTTCTCCCTTACCCTCTCCAAATCAGTCTCCCTCAATCTCCCCCAATTCGCCTTCTCCCCAACCCCCCCCCCTTTCTCCCTCCATCTCCCTCTCCCCCTCTCCTCTCCCCCCCTCTTCCTCTACCCCCCCCACCCCCTCTCGGATAACATCTTCAAGAAGTTTGAGGTTCGGACTAATCTCCCTCATCTTGTGTCTTCTCCTCGTCCGGAACTGACCTCGCCGCTGTTGGTGAAAGGGGGGGATGTATGGAGGAGGAGGGAGAGAGGCAGAAGAGAAAGAAGAAGGATGGTGATGGTGGTGATTGTGGTGGTGGTGGTGATGGTGGTGGTGATGATGGTGGTGGTGGTGGTGTGATGATGATGATGAGATGGTGGTGGTGGTGGTGGTTGGTGATGATGGTGGTGGTGGTGGGGGTGGTGGTGGTGATGATGTGATGGTGGTGATGAGTGGTGGTGGTGGTGGTGGTGTGTGATGATGATGTGGTGGTGGTGGTGCGTGTGGTGATGATGGTGTGGTGGTGGTGGTGTGGTGAGTGATGGATGGTGGTGGTGGTGGTGGTGATAAAGGATGTGTGGTGGATCAAAAAGGAGAAACATGGTTGGATCTGATGATGCAATGATGGTGATGAACAGGATGATTGATATCAAATAACAACTATCTAACAATAATAATGTATAATTAAATGATAATTATAATAACCACATATAAAACACAACATAATAGCATTGATGATAATAATAATAATATTAGTTGTTATAATAATAATAATAATAATAATAATAATAATAATAATAATAATAATTAAACATTTATTATTATCAATAATAGTAGCGATAACAGTAATGAAACTGATAAAAAACATGAAAGTTACAAAACAGGACAAAAAAAAGTCCAGTGGGGAAAAAATACGTTAATAAGATTGCCCGACGAATGAGGAGCCAAAGCGACAGGAGAATAAAGGGGCGATGAAAGGCGCCAATAAAGACGGAGAACAAAAGAGCATCGACGGTAAGGCATTTTTTCCCGCCTTTTTTTCCAGCTCTGTGGCCTCTTGTTCGATTTGTCTCGATGCTGCGTTGCCGTTGCTTTGCTTGTTGCTTTTTGACTTGTTTATCTCTTGATTTTGTCTCTGTCTGTGGCTTTTGTTATCTCTCTCTCTCTCTCTCTCTCTCTCTCTCTCTCTCTCTCTCTCTCTCTCTCTCTCTATCTATCTATCTATCTATCTATCTATCTCTATCTCTCTCTCTGTTTCAACCTCTCTCTCTCTTTCTGCCTATCTATCTATTTATTGTTTATTTCTCTATCTCTTTCTCCCCCTCCCTCTTCTTCGTCCTTCCCTTCTCCTTTCTCCCTCTTCTTCCCTCTCTCCCTCGTCCTCCCTCCCTTTCTTTCCCTTTCTCCCCTCTCCCTCCCCCCCTCCCTCTCCTCCCCGAAGCTTGCATCCCTCCCTCCCACCCCACCCCCCTCCCTCCTTCCCTTCTTTTCCTCCTCCTCCTCCTCTTCCTCTTCATCTTCCTCCTCCTCCTCCTCCTCCTTCCCAACTCCTCCTCCTCCTCCTCCTCCTCCTCCCCTCCTACCCCCCCCCTTTCCCTCCTTCTCTCCTCCCCCTCCCCCTCCTCTTCCCCTCTCTCCCCCCCCCCCCCTCCCCCTCTAACTCCTTCTCCCCTCTTTTTTTTCCTTTTAAGGGGGGGGGGGGGGGGGGGAACCCTTTAAAAAAAAAAAAAAACAAAAAAAAATTTTTTGGTTTTTTTTCTTTTTCCCCTTTTAAAAGGGAGAGGCTGGTAAAAAAAAATAAAAATTTTTAAAAGTTTAAAATAAACTTTTGGGGAAAAAAAACCCCCCAAAAAATGATAAAGAAGAAGAAAATTTTTTTTTAAAAAAGTGAACGAAAAAGAAAGGAAAATGAAAAGATTAAAGGGTTTTAAAACACAAAAAACTTTCTCCTCCCCCCTTTTTTTTTTCCCCCCCCCCCTTTTTCCCCTTTCCCTTTTCCTTTTCCCCCTTTTTTTTTCAATTTCTTTATTCTCTCTTTTCTTCTCTTTTTTCTCTCTCCTCTCTTTTTTTTTATCTCTCTCTTCACTTTTTTTCTCTCCTCTTGTTTCCTCTTTTTTCTCTCTCTCTCTCTTCTCCCTTTTTTTTCTCTCTCTTCCTCCTCTCTTTTTCTCTCCCCTTCTCCTCACTTTTTTCTCTCTCTCTTTTTTCCCTATCCGCGGGAGGAAGAATGCGGAAGTCTGGATTATTTTCTTTATCTTTCTTATCATCATTTTCACTTCGCGTTTGGATTATTTTGTTTATTGTCGTTTTTTCTGCTGTCCTTTTTTCTCATTTTCTCATTCTTTCTCTCTTTTTCTTTCTTTCTGTCTGTTTCTCTCGTTTTTTTCCTCACATTCTTTGTGTTCTCTTTTTTTCTCTCTGTCTTTTTTT
>NC_051386.1:46035162-46040162 GCF_015228065.2 Penaeus monodon | reverse complement strand
GAGAGAGAGAGAGAGAGAGAGAGAGAGAGAGAGAATGGGGGAGAATACATCCAGCTAAACAGAGAGAGAGAAAGAAAAAAAAACACAGACAGACACTCAGACCAAAGCACAGCTACCAAAAGGTGATCACATCGTTATCGTCATTTATTCCAAATCAGATCAACATAAAAAAAAAAAAACAGAGACAAGCATCATCCCAAGACCCGTAAAAGGAGAGAAAATGGAGCACTTAGCAGTCCTCGATTTAGCGGTGTAGCAAGACGCGCTAGATCAGCGGGTCTCTGCCTGCCGTCAATATTCAGGTAATGCTCTTTTAACTTTTCAAAACTACCTTCGTCTGGGGCTCTTTTCCATCTTTCTCTACCCCCCCCTCCCCCGCCCCCTTGCTCCCTCTTACTCCCCCTCCTTTCCCCCCCCCCTTTCTCTTCCTTTTTGCCTTTTCCCCGTCCTCCCTCTCTCTCTCCTTCTCCTCTTGCCCCCTTTACTGTTTCTTAGTCTCCCCTCTCTTCTCTTCCATCTTCCCTTCCCCCTCTCCCCTCTTAACTCTTCCTTCAATTTCTCTCTTCTTATCCCCTTTATCTGTTCCCAGTTTCCCCTCTCCACTCCTTCCTTCCACCTTTCCCCTCTTACCCTTCTACTTCTCCTCTCTCTGCGTCTCCCCTTATTCTCTTTCCTCTCTCCCCTCTCGACTTTTCCCTCCTCCCTTCTCTCCTCTCACTATCTACTTTTCCCCTCTCCCCTCTCACCTTCTGCCTTTTCCCTTCTCCCCACTCACCTCTACATCCCCCTTTATTCTCTTTCTTCTCTCCCCTCTCTGATCTTCCCTCACCCCCTACTCCACTTTCCCCTCTGCCTCTCCCTCTATTCTCCTTTGGTTTTATTCAATTTCCGTGTTGGAAAGAAAGGAGAGATGAAAGGGTTGAGTGAAACACATAGAGGGGGGGGGGAGGGGGAGGGAGTAAAGATGAGAGAAAAAAAATAAAATAAAAGTGATAAGAGTGCATAAGAATAAAATTGGTATAGACTTCAGTAAAGAATAAAAAAAAAGTGCCCACCACCCCAGTGATGACAATGGTAACAATACTACTGAAGTAATGATGGTGATGGTGACAGTGGTGGTGGTGGGGTGGTGGTGGTGGTGGTGGTGGTGGTGATAGTGAAATCAACAGTAATAGCAATCGTATAACAACAACGATGATAATGATACCAACAAGAACAACAACATTGATAACAATGATATCAATAATTAATAAAAAAAAATATACATTCTTCAAGGTCGGACAGCTAGAACAAAAACAAAACAAATGAAAAATGAAGAAATAACATAATGCAAATACGTATAACCTGATTTTCAGAGCTTAGAACGGCCTTGTGTCAGAACATCGGCCAAAGAATAGAATTGAAGCAAAAACAGACTTGGTTATATTCCGTATTCGTGGAAACTAACTTCTGAATAAGTTATTGCGTTTGTGGTATACTTAGGAAGAACACAGGGCGATGAAAAATACGATAGAACCTGAGTGAAAGGAAGGCAACCAGTTTATCTTTAGTTCGCGGATAAATTTGGATTAAATGAATGAACGTAAAAACGGCATTAAAAGAAGAATGATTTTTAAACGCACCTAAGAATGAGAAATAAGTTAATATTAAGAAAAAGAGTTATTCATTCCAGATTTGTTGATTTTTTTTCCCAAGTAATAGAATAGTTCCGGAAACCAAAGGTTCCCGGTATTTTGTGTGATGTAAATATGATTTTTGAGGTGTAATCTTAATTTTAGTCTTATATTAAAGATATATTATTCTTTAATGAATGTAAATATACCTATACCTGCATGCATGTGTCATACACACACACATATATAATATATATATATATATATATATATATATATATATATATATATATATAATATAATATATATATATATATATGTGTGTGTGTGTGTGTGTGTGTGTGTGTGTGTGTGTGTGTGTGTGTGTTGTGTGTGTGTGTGTGTGTGTGTGTGTGTGTGTGTGTGGTATAATAGACACACACACAAACACACACACACACACACACATATACATAAATAGAAACACCATCCAGAGCGCACAAAAACAACCGAGCGGAGCCGCGCCGCTCCCGCAGCTCGCCAGAGCCGTGAGGGAGCGCCGGCGGAGGAGCAACGAACAAGATAATGAAGGTGAAGGCGGTTTAGTTCGTCCACCACACACACTGGCCGAGGGTGATTCACGTATCTTGCGCGAGTGACAATTAAGCCAAAGTAACACAATTTGCATGTATCACTCACAGGGCTGCCAACGCTACGGAGGAGAAGGAGGAGTGTACGTGTGTGTGCGTGTCTGTGTGTGAGTGTATGTGTGTGTCTTTCCAGGCTTACCAACCTTCGTCTTAGGATTGGGGTAGAATAGGTTAGGTAGGCAGAGCGCCATCTTTGGGATATATGTTGCTTGCTCATCAGGTTTTATTTATTCATTATTTATTTATTCTATATGATGGTTGATTTCGGTGGCGATTCTCAAGTCTTCCTCCCTCCCTTCCTCCTTTGCCTATCCCCCCCTTCTCCCCCTACCCCCCCCCCCCATCGTCAACGAGGGGATCGAAACTCAGAAACAACAGATCCACCCGCGATCAAACGCACACTCAAACGCACACACACAATACACGTTTACACACTCAACACAAACATATACACACAGGTCGTTTGCCTAATCTTCCAACGACCCACCAAACATCTGGTCTCCCCCTCCCCCTCCTCCCCGCCCCCCTCCCTCTATTCATCCCTCTCCTCCCTCCACCCGCATCCTCCCCGCCCCCTCCCTCCCTCCCTCCTCAGCGCTCCCACTCCCTCACCTCTCCATCTATCCACCTCCTGCTAACAATCGTAACAAGTAATTTGCTCGATAACGGCCTTGTTTGGATTGTTAATAGGATGTTCAGATGACAATGGGGAGCGACCAATGGCCCACACAATAACCATGTTTGATTTTGGGTACATTGAACGCTGCCTCTGTGGCTATTCCCCGGTGGGGCGAGGGGAGACGAGGAGAGCGGGAGGGAAAGGAGGAGAAAGGGAGGCTAAGGGGAGGAAGGGAAAGGAGAAAGGGAGGCTAAGGGGAGGAAGGGAGGGAGGGAAAGGAGAAAGGGGAGGAAGGGAGGGAGGGAAAGGAGGAGAAAGGGAGGCTAAGGGGGGGAAGGGGGGAAGAAAAGGGGATAGTGGGGATGAAAAGGAGGAAAGGGATGGAAGGCAAAGTGAGAAGGAGGAAGGAAAATGGGAAACACGGAAGAATGACTGGACTTTATAAGGTAAAAGAGGGAGAGAAGGAGGACAGACGGGAGGGAAAGGAAGGCGAGGGGGATAAGGAAGAAAGAAGGCCTGAGGAATGGATGAAATTATGAGGCAGAGGGAAGAAATACGGGGGAGGCGGAGGTGGCCGGCAGAGGGATTTTGTGTATTCAATAAGGACGAGGAAGAGAGAGAGAAACGATTAGCTTTGGGGTAAAGCAGAAATGGCTTAGAGGATTATTGGAGTAATGGCTATTTACATAAATGTATCACAATCGTTGAAGAGGTTACAGGTTTAAAAGGAAGAAAAGATAGGTTTATCGATTGCCACAGCCGAAGTAGATTTCATTTTCCGGAAGACAATGCGAACCTCTCCTCAACAACGCAAACTGAAGACACGACTAAATTGTTCTAAGTCAACAGTGGAATAATTCCGAGCTTAAACCGAACTTACTTGCAGGTTTATTTGTTTCGCTTTCCCCGGTTAGTTTATCTTTCACTTAAACGCTAAAAGAAACTGTCGCTGATTGGCGGAGCTTAGCACGTTCAACCAATCAAAACACGCTCTTAGATTCCCGCTTTCGGTCTGTGACGCGTCGCTCCGCCATTGGTCGAAAGAGGCACAAATGGATGGCGGTTCCACAAAGCCTTTCATAGCTCAAGCCCCAGACTTAATAACGTGCTAATTAGGTGGCCTATAATGCTATCTGGGATATAATGATGCCCCTTCCATTATGGCGCGTGGAAATATGATAATGCTACACGCTGCAAGAGCCGAGTTAATATTTCAACCCACTGGAACCGACTGGAATGGAAGTGTGTCTGAAATGTGTCTGTCTCTGTTTGCAGGTGGGTGTGTATTTAGATGTGCGCGAGATGAAAAGTGTAAGGTCGTATTTTGATGGAATTAAACGTGTTCAAGAAAGGACTTGAATTTTCATTTATACGTTTCTGCGTAAATGTTTGAATGTGCGAGTGTTCGTTGAGTGTGCGTTCTATACATTCAGGAGCATGTGCGCGTATCTGCGTGTATAACCGTGTGTTGCAGCCTCACCATCTGGAGTCTCGGTGTAAGTGGATGAGTGAACGCACTCTAATATGTTATCCCGAGTCCTGGAATGAACTAATTCCATTCCATTACCCAATTTGGAATAGACGCTCGTCGCCTGCGTGTGTCTGCGTCTGTGTGTGTATATATATTATTCACACATATCATCTGTGGATATAGTCGACGCCATCTAGGATAATATTCTGATCTATTATCCTTAGGGGAGAAGGGGGGGAGGGGGGCTTGTGTGTCTGTTTACATGTCATCTTCTCGCGCGCGCGTGTGACTGGAATAAATTTCCTCTCCTTCTCCTTTGCTTCTTTCTCTTTTGCTTTTCGTTATTTGTTGTGGATATTTGGAGAAGCTTTCTTGAATAAGACCCTCTGATGGTGAGTGATTTCTGTTCCATGTTTTGTTCTTGGAAAGGGGGAATTATAACGATGATGATGGTGCGATGATGATGATACTAATGATAATAATGATGATGATGATGATGATGATGATGATAATGATAATAAAGATTATGGTGATAATAATAATAATAATATTACTATTACTACTACTACTAGTTATAATAATAATAATAATAATAATAATAATATAATAATAATAATAATAATAATAATAATAATAACAATAATAATGATACTGTGATAATAATAATA
>NC_051386.1:46017662-46022662 GCF_015228065.2 Penaeus monodon | reverse complement strand
CCCTCCCTCTCCCTCCCTCCCTCGCACATCCCCCATTCCATCTATTTAACACTCACACGCCCAATTTCCTCGTATTGTGAAATTCACTTGTTTTCCTTTCAAATGTGGGGGGAGGGGAGGGGGGGGTGAGTGGGAGGGAGGGAGTGGATTTGCCTTCGCTTGTGCTCCGTCGCCTTTTCTGGTTCTTCCCCTCTTTCTCCCCTCTTCCCCTCCTCCATTCTCCTCCCCTCTCCTTTTCTCCTACGCCCCCTCCCCTCTCCCCTCCTCTTCCTCCCTCCTTCTCCCCTCTCCTTTCCCCTCCTCTCCCCTCCTCTTCCTCCCTCCCTCTCCCCTCTCCTCTCCCCTCCTCTCCCCTCTTCCTCCTCCTCCTCCCTCCTCCTCTTTCCTCTCCTATCCCCTTCCGCTTCCCTTGATTTGTCCCCTTGGTCACGTGACGGTCAAGTGGCGTCTGTGTGAGTGTGTGTTTGTGTGTGTGTTTGTGTGTGTGTGTGCGTGTGTGTGTGTGTGTGTTGTTTGTGTGTGTGTGTGTGTGTGTGTGTGCGTGTGTGTGTGTGTGTGTTTGTTTGTGTTTGCATTTGTTTGTGTCGTGAAAGTAGGAATTGAAGAAGATGATTAACATAAATCCAAGCAAAAAACAAAACAAGGGAAACAAATAAACAATTGAGAAAGACGGAAAATAAGAAAAGAAAAAGAAAAAGAGAAAAAAAGGATCTGGAAGACACGTAATAAAATATCAACAAAGACGTTTAAAAGAAAAGATCGAGAGGAAAGAGGTTAAACCAAAGGAGAAAGAGAAAGAAGAAAAGAAAGAAGGGGAGGAGGAGAGATCACGTGACACCTCTTGAGTCTGACACCAAGGGATTTGGCACCCCTCCCCCCTTCCCGCCCTCCCCCCTCTCCCCGTCCTCTTCCTGACACGTGCGCATTTGTTCGAACATACGCCGACACGCATGTATTTTCTCTCTCGCTCTCTCGCTCTCGCTCTCTCGCTCTCTCTCGCTCTCTCGCTTTCGCTCTCGCTCTCTCTCCTCTCTCTCCTCTCTCCTCTTCCTCTCGCTCTCTCGCTCTCTCTCGCTCTCTCTCTCTTGCTCTCTCGCTCTCTCTCTCTTGCTATCTGGCTATATCTATATCCATATCTATATCTATATATATATACACATCAGTAAATATATCTTCCTTTCTCTCTCTCTCTCTCTCTCTCTCTCTCTCTCTCTATCTATCTATCTATCTATATATATATCTATCTGTCTATATCTATATCTATATCTATATCTATAACTATATCTATATATTTATATCTATATTCATACTTATATCTATATCTATATCTATATTTATATCTATATTTATATCTATACATATATACCAATATCTATATATTTATATATCAGTAAATCTATCTATCTATCAATCAATCTATATAGATTCTCTCTCTCTCTCTCTCTCTCTCTCTCTCTCTCTCTCTCTCTCTCTCTCTCTCTCTCTCTCTCTCTCTCTTCTTTCTCTCTCTCTCTTTCTTTTTCTCTTCGCTTTCTTTCTCTCTCTCTCTTTCTTTTTCTCTTCGCTCTCTCACGCAAACACCCCCACACTGAACCCTTTTCGCGAGCGTGAAACATATGTCAAATAAACTCAACAATGAAAAAAGAAAATCCCTTTTTTTTTCTTTTTTTTTTTTTTTTTGCCAAACACAAAATTGTAGACAAGATGCTAGATAATTGTAGTGTCCCCTATTCTCATATTGATTTCGTTCTGGGAATTTCATTGATTTGTTGGCTTCGTTTGAGTGTGTGTGTGTTTGTGTGTGTGTGTGTGTGTGTGTGTGTGTGTGTATGTGTGTGTGTGTGTGTGTTATGTGTGTGTGTGTGTGTGTGTGTTTGTGTGTGTGCGTGTGTGTACGTGTGTGTCTATCCACGCACACATCTTCAAAAATTACGAACGATAAATCATAACGAAAATCAGTATCAATGAAAAAAAAAAATAGAAAGAGAATAAACAAATCAATAGAAATACAAAGAAATATTGCGTTCGATATCAATCTATACAGGACGGTAGACCCCTCCCCCCCCGCCACCATCTCGCCCTCACCCCCACTTCACCCTCACCCTCAGTCACCCTTTTGCTGAACCCTACCATCTTCTTGTGTTTACGGAAGTGTTTGACCCGTCTTTTCTTCCCTCCCCTTCCCTCCCCCTCTCCCCCCTTTCTCCCCGCCCCCTCTCCCCTCTTAATCTGTTCCCGTACAGCCTCTTAGTTACTTCCTCTTCCTCTTCCTCTTTCTTTTTCTCTTTCGCTTGCTCTCTCTTTCTATCAGCCGTTGTCTCTTCTCTCCCATTCTCTCATTCTCTGTTTCTCATTCTCATCCCTCTTTCTTTCTCTCTCCCTCTCTATTCCTCTATTCCTCTTCCTCTCACCCTTCCTCTCCTTCTCCCCTCCCCGTTCTCTCTTCCTCTCCCTCTCCCGCTATCTCCCTCTCCTTCCCCCCCCTCCCCCTCCACTCCCAATTTATCCATCTCTCTTCATATAACCTTCTCATTCGACCTCTTTTTCCCATCTCCATCCCATGCTCGACCCCTAATGACACCGCCTGTTAATGATAATGACCACTAAGACACAATTAACGGTTTTGATCACAACGGCCGGTTCACTTAGCCAAATGACCCGCACGAGGTAGTTGGGTCGTTTAGGGGGGGTGAGAGGGGAGGGCGAGGGGAGGGGAGAGGGGAGCGGAGAGGAGAGGGGCAGGGGAAGGGAGAGGAGAGGGGCAGGGGAGGGGCGAGGGCAGGGGCAGGGGAGCGGAGAGGAGAGGGGCGAGGAGAGGGGCAAGGGGAGGGCAAGGGGAGGGGAGAGGGGAGGGCAAGGGGAGGGGAGAGGCGGTTGAGATAGGGGGAGGTTGAAAGAGAGAGAGAGGAGGAGAGGGAAAGAGAGAAGGGGAGAGAGGGAGAGAGAGAGAGAGAGAAGGATAATGAAAGGAAGGGTGTAATGGATAAAGAGTTGGAAAAGAAAGAAATAGGAGAGATAATAAATGAGAGACAAATAAGAGCAGAGACAAAAAATATAAGCTTGCATTAAGATAAACTTAAGGCGAGACGCAGACGAAGAGACAAAAGAAAAGAGAGAGAGATGCGGATAGGAAAAAGGGAAGGGAAAGAGAAGAGAGAGAGGAAGGAGATGACGTGGGTAAAAGAGCGGAAAGAGGAAGAGACGGAGGGGGAGAGAAAGTGATTTGACAAGATTTTCTCCCTCCCTCTCTTTCTCTCTCTCTCTCTCTCTCTCTCTATCTATCTATCTATCTATCTATCTATCTATCTATCTATCTATCTATCTATCTATCTATCTATCTCTTTCTCTCTTTCTCTCACAAATATAAAACACATAAGCTTTTCCGCATAAGCCAAATCATACTCACGTTATAGATACACAGCGTACACAAACCCACGCACATACACGCAATACACGAATATAACATATACAAACATACGCACAAAGCATACGCAACACATTTACACACACATGCATACAGACACACACAATACACCAGCACACACACACACACACACACAAACAACAAACACACACACACACACACACACACACACACACACACACACACACACAAAAAACAGACACACACACCAAACAAACAACGGACATAAACAATATCTACACGCACTCTATCACAATAAAAATTCACCACACATTCTTTCCTCCATCTCTACCTCCTTGACCCCCCTCCCCTCACCTCCCTCCCCCCTCCTTCCCCTCTACGTCCCCTTCAAACCCACTTACACCCCCCCCCCTTCCCTCCCCTACCGAAACTAATTCAATAAAACAGCATCAAATATGTTCAGTCCAATCGTACTTGGAGACTATCAACCACTATCAACCCTGTTCCCGTCTCTCTCTCTCTCTCTCTCTCTCTCTCTCTCTCTCTCTCTCAGTTCCTTTCTTTTCTTCTTTTCGGGTCTGTCTGTCTGTTTGTCCGTCTCTCTCTCTCTCTCTCTCTCTCTCTCTCTCTCTCTCTCTCTCTCTCTCTCTCTTCTCTCACTCTCTCTCTCTCTCTCTCTCTCTCGCTCCCTCCATCCGCAAGGAAATGTTCGTGTCACTGGCCAGGATGATAAGTGAGGAGGAAGAGAAGAGGGGGGGGGGGAGAGGGGGAACGGCTACATTTTTATGTATTTTTTTTGTCTATTTTTATTTACGTCTTTATAGGGACCGATTTGGGATACTTGCGGCAGGTCGTGATTTTTTTAAAGATAAAAATGATGTTTGAAATAGAGAGAGAGAGAGAGAGAGAGAGAGAGAGAGAGAGAGAGAGAGAGAGAGAGAGAGAGAGAGAGAGAGAGAGAGAGAGAGAAGAGAGAGAGAGAGAGAGACGAACAAACAGACAGACAGACCCGACAAGAAGAAAATAAAGATTAAAAAAAACAGACCTAACCACTACAAAGCATAAAACAAAGAGACAGAAACCGAAACAGCAAGACCCCCCCTCCCCCCCTTCCCTCAAAAAAAAAAAAAAAAAAAAAAAACTGCAACGAGGAGAACGAGGGACGAGGAGCGAGCCGGCGAGAGACACGCAGCCAGGTACACAGCCTCCGTCCGCGACATAAGCTATCTTGAAAAAGCTTCTCGGTTCCCCTGTCAGTTCAGAACTCCGCCCTGGAGACCGGCGACAAGACGTAGCTGTCATAACTGCTTCTTTTGGATGTATATGTTCCTCTCCTGAGGGAAACGGGGGCGGGGGGAGGCGAGGGGAGAGGAAGGCGAGGGGAGAGGAGGGGAGGAGGGAGCAAGGTTGTTGGGGAGAAGGGTGGAGGGGAAGAGGGGTGTGGATGGAGGACTACTAGGGGTGGGGGCAAGAAGAGGGGGGTGGGGGAGGGGAGAGGGGGGAGAGAGTGGTGTGGGGGTTGGGGAGAGAGAGGGTTAGAGAGAGAGGATAGTGAGCAGGAGGAGGAGGGGGAGAGAAGGGGAGAGATGAGACAGGATATGACAGCAGGTGGGGT
>NC_051386.1:46010162-46012662 GCF_015228065.2 Penaeus monodon | reverse complement strand
TATTGTATATATATATAATAGTATATATATAATAATATATAATTATCATATATATGTATAAAATAATATATATAGATATATAAAATATATTATATATAACATAATTATTAATATTTTAAAATTTTATATTTTAAATAAATTATATATATTATATATAAAATAAATTTGATTAGTAAAATATATATTAAAATATTATATATTTTTTATATTATATATTCTAATATTATAAATTTTATATATAATCCCAATCCAAAAAACCCCTATTCCCCAAATAAAATAAAACAGCTAAATATGTCATCCAATCTACTTGGAGCTATAAACCCAATCAACCCTGTTCCCGTCTCTCTCTTCTCTCTCTCTCTCTCTCTCTCTCTCTCTCTCATTCCTTCTTTTCTCTTTTGGGTCGGGTCGTCTGTTTGTCCGTCTCTCTCTCTCTCTCTCTCTCTCTCTCCCTCTTCCTCTCTCTCTCTCTTTCTCGTCTTCTCCTCTCTCCTCTCCCCTCCTCTCTCTCTCTCCCTCTCTCTCTCCATTCTCTCTCTCTCTCTCGCTCCCTCCTCCGCGGGAAAATGTTCGTGTCACTGGCCAGGATGAAAGTGAGGAGGAAGAAAAGAGGGGGGGGGGAGAGGGGGAAGGCTACATTTTTATGTACTTTTTTGTCTATTTTTATTACGTCTTATAGGACGATTTGGGAACTTGCGGCAGGTCGTGTTTTTAAAGATAAAAATGATGTTTGAATAGGAGAGAGAGGGGGAGAGAGAGAGGAGAGAAGAGGAGAGAGAGAGAGAAGAGGGGGAAAGAGAGAGGAGAGAGAGAAAAGAGAGAGAGAGAGATAGAGAGAGATAGAGAGAGAGAGAGAGAGACGAACAACCCGCTAGACAGAAGACCGACAAAGGAAAATAAAGTTAAAAAAACGACCTAACCATACAAAGCATAAAACAAAAGACAGAAACCGAAACGCAAGACCCCCCTCCCCCCCTTCCCTCAAAAAAAAAAAAAAAAAAAAACTGGCAACGAGGAGAACGAGGGACGAGGAGCGAGCCGGCGAAAAGACACGCAGCCAGGTACACAGCTCCGTCCGGAATAAGCTATCTTGAAAAAGCTTCTCGTTCCCTGTCATTCAGAACTCCGCCTTGGAGCCCGCGACAAACTTGGGCTTCATAATGCTTCTTTTGATGTATAGTTCCTCCCTGAGGGAAACGGGGCGGGGGAGGCGGGGGCGGGGAGGAGGGAGAGAGGGGAGGAGGAGCAAGTTGTGGGGAGAAGGTGGAGGGGAAGAGGGTGTGGATGGAACTACTAGGGTGGGGCAAGAAGAGGGGGGGGGGGACGGAGAGGGGGGAGAGAGTGGTGTGGGGTTGGGAGAAGAGGGTTAGAGAGAGGATAGTGAGCAGGAGGAGGATGGGGAGAGAAGGGGAGAGATGAGACAGGATATGACGCAGGGGGGTTAGGAAAAGATGGGTTAGGAGAGGATAAAGGGCCCGATAAGGTTGGGAAGAAGATGGCGCTAAGGGGAGAGGAGCGAAAGAAGAAAGGACTGGGAAGGAAGAGGGGGTTGGAGAGTGAGGGAAGCCGGGAAGCCGGGAACACCCTCCCCCTTTATCGACAGTCTCCGCCCTGACTTTTTTTTTTATTATAATTATTATTTTCGATTATTCTCTGTCTTACACCTGCGCGCAGAATAGTTCGATTTCCAAATTGAATCTTCCCTGATATTCTTATAATCCCGAAGTATATATGTTGCTGAAGCAATATGTGAAGAAAGAAAAGGTGTACGGGAGAAAAAAGAAAAAAGAAAAAAAAAAAAGACAAATAAGCATAAATGGGAAACCAATCCCAGATTACATGAGAAAAAAAATACAACCCATAAAAAAAACCAAGGGATGGGAGAAAAAAAAACAAAAAAAACATTAAAGAAAGGAAAGAGAAAAAAAAAATAAAAAACAACGCGACAAAAAAAAGAGGATAACACGAGGCTACAAAAAGGGAAAAACCCCAAAAATCCACCAAAGAAAAAAAAGAAGAAAAAAGAAAACACAGAGAATAAAAAAGGCAACGAAAAAACGCCAACAATGGTTCCCAAAAAAGCACGGTCCCGCCTGCGCCAGATTCCGGCGCCCCCCGAAAGATGTACCAGACCTCCCTCGCCCTCCTCTTCACAAGAGTCCCGCCCCTCATGCTGGTGCGGCGTCGTAAGTAATCACCTAAGCGCTGTCTCTATTTTACATCACTCCTCTCCTTTTTTTCTTTTTTTTACATCCCAAAAATTTGATATTAACCACATCGGGGCGGACGCTACGCGCGAAGTTGCGCAAAAGAAGTGTTTTCGCTTGATTGACTTAATCCGGGTTTTTACTTTCTCTCTTTTCCTTCTCTCTCTCTCTCTTTTTCTCTCTCTCTCTCTTCTTTTCCTCTCTCTCTCCTCTCTCTCTCTCCTCTCTCCCCTCTCTCTCTCTCTCTCTCTCTCTCTCTCTCTCTCTCTTCTTTCCGTATCTATCTTTAGATA
>NC_051386.1:45955162-45972662 GCF_015228065.2 Penaeus monodon | reverse complement strand
AAAAAATTTGGGGGGAAATTTCCCCAAAAACCCCCCCCCCCAAAAAAAAAAAATTTTTTTAAAAAAAAAAAAACCCTTTTGGGGGGGGGGGCCCCCCCCCCCCCCTTTTTTTTCCCCCCCTTTTCGGTCTTTTTTTTTTTTTTTTTCCCCCCCCCCCCCCCCCCTTTTTCCCCCCCCCTTTTCCCCCTTCCCCCCCACTGTCCCCCCCCCCCCCCCCCCCTTTTTCTCCCCCCCCTTTTTTCCCCTTTTTTTTTTTTTTTAAATTTCCCCCAAAAAAAAAATTTTTTAAAATTTTTTTGGGTTTTTTTATTTTTTAAAAAAAATTTTTTGGGGGGGGAAAAAGGGGGGAAAAAACCCCCCAAAAAACCCCCCAAAAAAAACCCGGTTTTTTTTTTTTTAAAATTTTTTTTTTTTCCCCCAATTTTTTTTTATTTTTGGGGGGGGCCCCCCTTTTCCCCTTTTTTTTTTTCCCCCCCCTTTTTTTTTTTTTTTTTTTTTTCCCCCCCCCCTTTTTTTTTTTCCCCCCCCCCTTTTTTTTTTTTCCCCCCCCCCTTTGGAAAAAAATTTTTTTTTGGGGGGAAAAAACCCCCCCCCCCCTTTTTTTTTCCCCCCCAAAAGGGCCCCCCCCCCGGCCCTTTTTTTTTTCCCCAAAGGGGGGGCCCCCCTTTTAAAAAGGGGGGTTTGGAAAAATTTTAAAAAAAATTTTTTTAAAAAAACCGGGCCCAGTTTTAAATTCAAAACCGAAAATTGGGTTTTTAAGGAAGGGGTTTTGGGCCCCCCAAACCCCCCCCAAAACCCCAAAAATTTTTTTTTGGGGGGGGGGGTTTGTTTTAAAAACCCAAAACCCCCCCCCCAAAAAAAAAAAGGAAAAAAAAAAAAAAGGGGGGGAAAATTTTTCCCCCAAAATTTTTGGGGGGCCAAAAACCCCCTTTTTTCCCAAAAAAGGTTTTTTTTTTTTAAAAAGGGGGGGGGGTTGGGGGGGGGGGGGAAGGGGGGAAAAAAGGAAGGGGGGGGGAAAAAAAAGGGGGGGGGGGGGGGGAAAAAAAAGGGGGAAAAAAAAGGGGGGAAAAAAGGGGGGGGGCCCCAAGAAAAAAAAAGGGGGCCCCCCCCCCGGGGGGAAAAAAAAAAAAAAAAAAAACCCAAAAAAAAAGGGGGGAAGGAAAAAAAAAGGGGGGGGGAAAAAAAAAAAACCCCCCCCCCCCGGGGTTTTTTTAAAAAGGGGGGTTTTTTGGGGTTTTTTTTTAAAAAATTTTTTTTTTCCTTTTTTTAAAAAATTTTTTTTTTTTTTGGGGGGGGGTTTTTTTAGGGGGGTTTTTTTTATCATTTTTTTTAATTTTTTTTAAAATTTTTAACCTTAAAAATTTTTGGGTTTTCCCTTTTTTTTTTTCCCCGGTTTTTATTTTTTTTTTTTTAATTTTTTTTTTTTTTTAAAAATTATTATTTTTTTAAAAAAAATTTTTTAAAAATTATTTTTATTATTTTTATTTTTTTTTTTAAATTTTTATTTTTTTTTTTTTTTTTTTTTATTTTTTTTAATTATTTTTTTTTTCCCTTTTTTTGGTTCTGCTTTTGGGTTTTGGTTTTTTTCCCTTAATTTTTTTTTTTTTTTTTTAAAAATTTTTTTATTTTTTTTTTTTATTTTTATTTTTATTTTTTTTTTTTAAAATTATTTTTTTTTTTAAAATTTTTTTTTTTTAATTTTTTTTTATTATTATTATTTTTAAAAATTTTTTTTTTTTTTTTTTTTTTTTTCCCTTATTATTTTTGGGGGGCTTTTTATTTTTTTTTTCCCCCTTTTTTTTTTTCCCCCTTTTTTTTTTACTGCTTTTTTAAAAAAAAAAAAAAATTTTTAAAAAACAAAAAAAAAAAAAAATTTTTTTTTTTTAAAAAAATTTAAATTTTTTTTAAAAAAAAAAAAACCCCCCAAATAATTTTTTTAAAAAAAAAAAAAATTTTTTTTTCCCCAAAAAAAAAAAAACCAAGTATTTTAATTTTTTTTTAAAAAAAAAATTTTCCCCCAACCAAAAAAAGGGGGGTTTTATTTTTTTTAAAAATTTTTTTTCCCCTTTTCCCCCCCTTTTTTTTTCCCCCCCCTTTTTTAAATTTTTTTCCCAATTTTTTAAAAAATTTTTTAAAAAAATTTTTTTTTTTTTAAAAACCCCCTTTTTTTTTTTTTTTAATTTTAGGGGGCCCCCTTTGGGAATCTTTTTTTGCATTTTAGATTCACTTTTTTCGTGTTTTACTTTGGATCATTTTTACTTGGTTTACTTTGGATTGCGTTTCCCTTGTTTTACTTTGGGACATCCTCTCGTTTTACTTTGGATCATTCACACTTGTTTTACTTTGGTGCTTTTTCATTTCATGCTAGAAGGAAGGGAGGGGGAAGTGGAAAGGATAAAAAACGCGATAAAAAGGAAAAAGAGAAAGAGAGAAGGAGAAAGGGGACCGGGAGAGAAGGCGGGGGAGGGAAAAAGAGAGAGAGAAAGAAGGGAGAGAAAAGAGAAGAGGGGAAGAGAGAGAGAGAGAAGAAGGAGGAGGAGAGGAGAGAGAGAGAAAAAGAAAAAGGGAGGGGAGAGAGAGAAAAGAGAGGGAAGAGAGAGAACGAGAGAGAGAAGGGAGGGGGGAGAGAGAGAGAGAGAGGAAAAGGGAGGGAGGGAGAGAAAGGGGGGGAGAGAGACGGGCAGATACACAGCACCCCCGAGGGTCATGAAACGAATGAGAAAGGGGAAAATAGAAAAAGACAAATATAGAGACCGAAATATAACTATCGCAAGGAGATCGAGGGATGAAGATAGACGAGACAAAAAGAAGGGAAAACAAGGACGGGCAGACAGGAAGAAAGCCCCCGAAGAAGAGAAAAAAGAGAGGAGAGAGAGAGAGAAAAAAGGAGAGGGGAGAGGGGAGGGGAGAGAAGGGGGAAAAGAGAGAGAAGAGAAGAAACCCGAGGAAAAGAGACGAGACAGAAAAGGAAGGGGACAGAAGAGGGGAAAGGGGGGGAGAGGGAGAGGGGGAGCGAGAGGGAGAAAAACAAACCCCAAAGAGAAAAACAAACCGAGAAGGTGAGAGAGGGAGGGAGGAGAGAGAGAAAGGGGAGAAAGCAAGGCCCCAGAGGGGAGAGAAAAGAGGGAGAGGGAGAGAGAGAGAGAGAAAAACAAAACCCCAGAAAGCGAAAATTTTTCCCCTGGGACTTTGCCACCGCCGGCCCCGCCGAACCCCAGATGGGAAAGTTCGCCTGTAAGTTTGTTAAGGACTTTCGACTCGCGCACCTAATGTGAAATAGTCCTTTGCCACTTTTTTATTAATTTTTCATCTTGGAAAGGTGCCTCAAAGGGGGAGATGGGGGGGAGGGGGGGAGGGGAAAGGGAAGAGTGGGGTGAGGGAGGAGTGGTGGGGGAGGGGGAGGGGAAGGGGCTGCAAGGCGGGAGCAACGAGTAATGCAATATTGCAAGTTTTGGTGCGTGAGGAGTCCTACTTGGCAATGGCGGCGGGGGGGGGGGATGCGAAGGGAAAGGAGAAAGGGGGGAGAGAGTGAAAAAGGGGAAAAAAGTAGGGGAAGAAGAGGAGAGTTTTGGGAAAAAAGAATGGAAAGGGAAGGGGCGAGATGTAAAAAGGGTTCCCGGAAAAGATAAAGAGAAAGGAGAGAGAAAAGGGAGGTGGAAAGAAAAGAGATAAACAAGGGGATAAATCGAAAGGGGAAAGGCGAGAGATGAACAGAAATGGACAGCGAGAGAGAGAAAGGAATGCAGAGAGAAATCAAAAGATAAAGAGGAGAGAAAAAGTCTAAGAAAGGAAGAGAAAGAGACAAAAAAACAAAAAAAGAGGAGAAAGTCATGGGGGGGAAAGGGGGAAATGGAAAAAAGGGGAGAAAAGAAAAGGGAAAAAAAGAAGACAAAAAAAGGGGGGAAAAATCCGGGAAGAGAGGGAGAGAGAGAGAGGAAAAGAGAGAGGGGAGAGAAAGGGAGAGAGAGAGAGGGAGAGAGGGGAGAGAGGAGAGAGAGAGAGAAGAGTGGTATTATTATTATTATCGTAATTTTCATCATCATTATTACTATTATCGTTATAATTTTTCTTATAACAAATTTTTATCATCAACCCTTCCCTTTCTATGGGTTATAAAATGTTTAATTAAAAATTAAAATATGAAAAAAAAAGAAAAGAAATGAAAAAGAATCGTAATAAAAAACTGTAATATAATGATTAACAATAATGGAAATAATGAGGATAATTATGATAATGATAATGATATTAATAACAACAAAAACAACCAATACAATAATGGTAATGACAATAATACTGTTATTTATAGTGTTATTGTTCTAATTCTTATTCTTATTCTTATTCATATTATCATTATTATTATTATCTTCAGTATTATGATCTTTTTTTTATTATCATTACTATTATTATTATCAACATCATTATCTTTATTTTTATTATCATTGTGATCATTACTACTATTATTGTTACTATTTATTGCTATTGTTATTTTTATTATTTTCCCATTACCATTAAACCCGTAAAACATTATTAATTTTCATTATTTTATTATTATTTAAATTTTTATTATTTTTTTTATTTTTTTTAAATTTTTATTATTATTATTATTAATTTTTATTATTTTTTTATTATTTATTATCATTATTATTTTTCTAATCATTATTTTTTTAATTTTTATTAAATTTTTATATTATTATTGTATTATTATTTTTTATTATTATATTATTATTATTATTTTTTGGGATTATTCTTTTATTTTATTAAATTTTTATTATTATTTTTATTTTTTTAAAATATTTTATTAGGGATCACCCTTGTTATTTAAAAATGATTTAATAAAAATAAATAAAAAATTAAAAAATAATAATAATAAAAAATAAAATTTTTTTTATTATTATTATTTTATTATTTTTCTTATTATTATTATTATTATTATTATTATTATCATTATCATATCAATTATTATTATCATTATCATATCCTTATTATTATTATTATTTTATTAATTGAAATTTTAAAAATTTTTATTAAATTTTTAATTCTTATTATTTTTATTTTATTATTATTATCATTATTATCATTATTGTTATAAAAATTTTATTTAATTTTTTAATCAAATATTATTAAATATTTTAATTTTTCCAATTTTTACTACCCCCAAATTTTTATTATTATTATCATTTATTATTTTAATCATCATTTATTATTATTTTTTATTTTATTATTATTTTATTATTATTAATTTTTTATCATTACTATTAAATTTTTGTTATTTTTAATTTGGGTTTTTATTATTATTTTTATTTTATTATTATTATTATTTTTTTATTATTTTACTATTATTTTATTATTATTATCCTTGTTGTTGTTTTATTATTATTATCATTATCATTATTCTATCATTTTTCCCCATTAAATTTTTTTATTATCATTACTAAAATTTTTTGTTATCATTATCATCATTGTTGCTGTTTTCTGGTTTTTTTATTTCATCTCCTTTTTTATTATTATTATCAAATTTTTTTATTATTAAATATTTTTATTATTAAATTTTTTATTATTTTTATTAAATTTTTATTTTATTACTTTTATTATTTTTATTCATCATTATTATTTCTTTTAAATTTTTATCATTGTTATTTTTATCATTTTTATTTTTTATTATTATTATTTTAAAAAAAAAAATTTTTAAATTTTTTATTTTTTTTATTGTTATTATTATTATTATTATTATTATCATTATTATTATTGTTATTATTATTATTATCATCATCAATTGTTTTTTTTGATATTTTTATTATTATTATCATTATTATCTTATTTCATTAAATTTTTATTATCTTATTATTATTATTTTATTATTATTATTTTTTATTATTATTAAATTTTTTATCATTAAAAATTTTTTTTATTGTTTTTTTTATTATTTTTACATTATTTTTATTACTAAATTGGGATTATTTTTTTACACCAAGGAAAATCCATTGTAACAGAAAGGAGAGAGAGAGAGGGAGAAGAGAGAAAAAAAAAAAAAAAAAAAAAAAAAAAAAAAAAAAAAAAAAAAAATATATATTGTTTTATAATAATTATATATAAAATATATATAAAATTTTATATATATATATATAAAAATATATAAAATATTTTATGTATATATATATATATTATAAAATTTTATGTATTAAAATAATATAAATATATATATACATATATATAGATATAAATATATATTAATTTTATATATATATATATTTTATATATTATATATATATTATACATATATATATAGATAAAATTTTATATCTATATATTATATATATCTATTATTTATATATTATAATATTATATCTTCCCCCTCCTCTCTCTCTCTTCTCTCTCTCCTCTCTTCCCCCCCTCTTTCCAAATCTTCCCCCTTTCTCTCCCGCTTCTCTCTCTCTCTCTATTTATCTATCTATCTTTTATTTTCTCCCCTCCTTCCCCCTCTCTCTTTTTCTCTTTCCTTTTTTCTCTCTCCCCTCTCTCTCTCTCTTCTCCTCCCCTCTCCTCTCTCTCGTCTCCCCCTCTCTCTCTCTTCCTCTCTCTCTCCCATCCCCCGGTCTCTTTTCTCTCTCTTTCTCTTCCCCCCTCTTTCTCTCTCTCTTTCTCTCTCCCTCTCTCTCCCCTCCCCCCCTCCCCCCCCCCCCTTCCCTCTCTCTCTCTCTCTCTGCCCCCTCTCAAAACTCCTCTCTCTCTCTCTCTCTCCTTCTCTCCCCTCTCCCTCTGGTTTTCCCCCCTTTTCCTCCTACTCTCTTTTGGGTCTCTCTCCCCCTCTCTCTCTCTCTTCCTCTCTCTTTTTTTTTCTCTCTATCCCGTCTTTTATCCCCTTTTTCTGTCCCGCTAACTATTTTTTTTCCTTCTTTTTCACCCCTCCCCTTTCCCAATTTTTTTAAAGCGATCTCCCCCCCCTTCCTTCTTTCCTTCCCTCCTCTCTTCCCGCCTTGCCTTCATCCTTCCCGCCTTCCTGTCTCCCTCCCTCACTCCATCTCTCTCTCTCTCTCTCATTTTCTCTCTTCTCCGGGCTCTCTCTTTTCTCCTCTCTCTCTCTCCCCTCTCCCTCCCCTCTTTCCCCTCTCTCCTCCTCTCCTCTCTCTCCCCTCTCTAAATTCTCTCTCCTTAATTCTCCTCTCTCTCTCTCTCTTTCTCTCTCTTTCTTTCTCTCTTCTGTCCCTATTTATCTCTTTGTCTGTCTGTTTCTATCTATTTTTTCTCCTTCTTCTTCACCCCTCCTTCCAATTTTACGCGATCTCCTCCCTTCCTTCTTTCCTTCCCTCCTCTCTTCCCGCCTTGCCTTCATTTTCCTTTCCCCCCTTCCTTTTCCCTCCCTTCCTCCATTTTCTCTCTCTCTCTCCCTCTCTTTTCGGTCCCCTTCTCTCTTTTCTCCTTTTCCCTCTCTTTTCCTCTTTTCTCTCCCCTCTCTCTCCTCTTCCCCCTTTTCTCCCTCTCTCTTCTTCCCTATCCCCTCTCTTCTCCTCTCTCTTCTATCTATCTATCTATCTATCTATTTTTTCTTACTCACCCTCTCTCTCTCTCTTTCCAAACCCCCTTTTCTCTCTCTCCCTCTCTCCCCTCTCTTTTCCTCTCCCTTCCCCTCTCTCCTTTCCCCTCCCCTCTCTCTCTCTCTGCGCTCTTTTCTCCTCTCTCTCTCCTCTTTTCTCTCTCCCTCTCTCTCTCTTCTCTCAACTCTCTCTCTCTCCTTTCTCTCTTCTTTTATCTTATCTATCTATTTCTTTTCTCTCTCTTCTCTCTCTCTCTTCTCCCTCCCCCTCAAAATTTCTCCCCTCCCTTTTCTTCCCTTTTCCACTTTTCTTTTCTCTCTCGTCTCTCCCTCTCTCTCTCCCCCTCTCGTTTTGGGCTTCCCTCCCCTCTCTCTCTCCTCTCTCTCCTTTTCTTCTCTCTCTCTCCTTTTCTCTCTCTCTCTCTTCTCTCTAAACTATCTATCTAAATTTTCCCCTTTTTTTTGCTCTCCTCTCCTCTCTCTTCCCCCCTCTCCTCTCCACTCCCTCCCCTCTCTTCCCCCTCTTCTCTCTCTCTCCTGCCCTCTCTCCCCTCTCTCGTCCCCCTCTCTCTCTCCCCACTCTCTCTCTCTCTCTCCCCTCTCTCTCTCTCTCGGGCCTTCTCCCTCTCCTTCTCCTCTCTCTCTCTCATCTTCCTATTATCCAAAACTTCTTTTCTCTCTCTCTCTCTCTTCTTCTATCTCTTCCCTTTTTTCTCTCTCTCCGTCCCTCTCCTTCTCTCCCCTCTCTCTCCCCTCCCCTCTCTCTCTCTCTCTCTCCCCCCTTTTCCCCTCTCTCTCCCCCTCCTTTTCCCCTCTCTTCTTTTCTTCCTATCTATCTATCTATTTTTTCTTCTTCAAATTTCCTCTCTCTCTCTTCTCCCCCTCCCTCTTTTCTCTCTCTCCCATCTCTTCCCCCCCCCCCCCCCCCCCCCTCTCTCTCCCCCTCCCCCCCCTCTCCCCCCCTCTCTCTCCCCTCTCCCCCTCCCTCTCCCCTTCTCTCCCTCGCTCTCTCTCTCTCTCTCTCACCTCCTCTCGGGCTCCCCCTCCCCTCTCCCTCCTCTTTCTCTCTCCCTTCTCTCTTCCTCTCTCGTCCTTTTTGCGTTCTTTCTCTTCTCTCTCTCCTCCTCTTTTCCCCTCTCTCTCTCTTTATATATATTATATATTATATAAAAATATATATATATAAGATATTAAAATTTTATTTTTAAAATATCTGTCTGCCTCTCCTCTCTCTCTCTCTCTCGTTTTCTCTCCCCCCCTCTCTCTCCTCGGTCCCTCCTCCCTCGTCCTCTCTCTCCCTACCCCCCTCCTTCTCTCTCCTTCTCTCCTCTCTCCCCTCCTCCTCTCCTTTTTTCTTTTTCCCCCCTCTCTCGTTTTCCCAACCAAAAACCTCCCTCCTCTCTCCTCTCTCTTCCTCTCTCTCCTTTTTCAAACTCCCCTCTCCCCTCTCCTCCGCTCCTTTTCTCCCTCTCTTTTCCCCCCTCTCTCTCTTTCTCTCTTTCTCTCCCCAAGGGGCCCCCCCCCTCTCTCCCCTTTTCTCTCCTTCTTCTCTCTCTTCTTCTCTAATCTCCCCCCCTCTCCTCTCTCTTCTCTTCTCTTCTGGGCTTTTCCTCTCCGCTCTTCCTCTTCTCTCTCTCTTCTCTGTCTCCTCCTCTTTTTCCCTCTTTTTCCCCCTCTCTGTCTCCTTTTGTCGTCTCCCCTCCTCTCTCTCCCCTCTCCCCTATCTGCCCCAAAACTCTCCCCTTTTCGGTCCCTCTCTTTTCTCTCTCCCCTCTCCCACTCTTTTCTCCCCCTCTTTCTCCCTCTCCTCTCTTCTTCGGGCTCTCTCTCTCCCTCTCCTCTCTCCCTCTCTCCTTCTCATCCCCTTTTCTCTCATCTCTCTCCCCCTCTTCCCTTTGGGGCCCCTTTATTTTCTACTTTCCCCCCTTTCTTCTCACCTCCCTCCCCTTTTTGTTTCTTCTTCTTGTCAAAAAGTTTTAAAAAAAAATTAAATGATAAAGGGAAGAAAAAATCTTTTTTTTTGATTTCCCCCCCTTGTTTCAGGCCCCGAAAAAATTTTAGGGTTTTAATTTGTTAAATGCTTTTTTTTTTAAAAGAGCCTTTAAAAAGAAAAGGTTTAAAATTTAATAAAAATTTAAAATTTATAAAAAAACCCATTTTTTTTTGGGGTTAAATTTTGGGTAACAAAAAGTCTTTTTTTTTTTTAAAATAAAAAACGGTTTAATAATAATTGATTAAATTTTAATTTAAAAAAATTTAAAAATTTTTGTTTAAATTTTTTTAAAAACATAAATTCTTTTTTTAAAATTTTTTTTTCTTACAGCTAAATCCCCCGCAAGGAAATCTTAACAATAAACCCTTAGGTTTTTACCCAATAAATATTTTTTATTTAATCTTGGTTTGTTGGCCTTGTTTTTCAACCCCAAAAAACCCTTGGGGGTTTTGTTAAAAGTTTAAAATTTTCCCCCGCGTGGTTACAGCCCCTTTTTTAAAACCCCTTTTTCCCCGGGGTTGCCCTGCGTCTTGGGCGTTCATTTCGGTCCCTTGCCCGGGGAAAAAACTGGCCAGTATGTCCCCAGTCCCTTCCTAAAAACCGGCCGCCCTTTTTTCCCCCAAATAATAAAATTATTTTTTTTTTTAAATGTTAAAATTTTTCCCTGGAGGGGGTTTTCAAAATTTTTGATTTTTTAAATGAAAAAGGTTTTTTCCTGTTTCCTTCCCCCTTCGCGCTTCCGGGGGGCTTTTAATCCCCGTCCCCCCGTTTCCGCGTCCCCCGGAAAGGAGCTCGAAAAACCCGGGGTTTTTCCCGGGTTCCCCCCGTTTAACACCAACGGGGCCTAGGAGTTCCCCCCCGGGCAAAGCTACTAGTTACAGCAATTTTAAATTTTTTTTTTTTTTTTAAGAGTCATGAGAAAGGGGTTGGCTTAAAGGGAATTTGGGAAAAAATTTTTAACGGGGGAAAAAAAACTTTAAACTAAAACCAAAATTTTTTTTTTTATGGGTTCCCGCCCCAAAATTTCAAATGCCCCCTTTTCTACCCAAAATGGTAAAATTTGGGGCCCTTTTGGAAGGTTTAAATTTAGGAGGTTCATTTTTTCATCGAAAATTAAGGGTTTTTTGCCACATAACTAAATTTTTAAAAACCCTGGCCCGCAAGCTTATTGCCTTGAAAGTGAAATACCAATTTTTTTCTTCTGCCCTTTTCATTTTTTGTAACTTTAATGGGAAAATTTGAACCGGAAATTTTTAAAAGCGCGTTTTGCGTATTTTGATTAAGGGAAACAGGTAAACGAGGAAACGGTTTTCTGGCGCTTGCCCCCCCCCTTTTTAAATTTTATTCGTCCATTTTCGTCTCTCTTGGGGGCTTCTTCCCCTTTTCCCTTTTTTTGTTCCCTTAAAAGGAGGCAATTTTTCTTGGGGGGCCTTTTTTGGGCCTTTTTCGAAATTTTTAAAAAATTTTCTCAGTTTTCCCCCTTTTTTTTACCTGGGAAAGTTTAATTTGGTACCATTTGCCAAAAGGTGTTAAGGTAAACTTTTTTTTTGCTTTTTAAGGTTTTTAAAAACATTTTTGGGGGGAAAGGGTTTTCACAACCCATTCAAAAAATTGTGGTTTTTTTCCTTTTTTCTTGGCTGGCCCGTTTCTTTCCGTCTTTTTCTCTCTCTCTCTCTCTCCCCCCTCCATTCTCTCTCCTCTCCCTCTTTTCTCTCGTCTCTCCTCTCTCTTTGTCTCCCCTTCCCTCTCGTTTTCTCTCTCTCTCTCTCTTCCCCTTAAAATTCCTTCTTTCCCTGGGCCCCTTTTATCCCTTAAATTAATTAACCCTTTCTACGAAATTTCCCTTTTCTCCTTGTTTTTTCAACCCCTTTTTCAAAAACCCCTTTAAATTCAGGCCTTTTTCCCAACCTGTTCTCCCCCAACTGGCCCCTTTTGTTCTCCTTTTCTTTTTCCTTTTTCCCAATTTTCCTCTCTTTGTTTTTTTCTGGCCCTTTCTCTTTTTCTCTTCTGTCCCCTTTTCTCTCTTCCCCTCTCTCTCTCTCTCTTCTCCCCTCTCCTTACCTCTCTCTCTCTCCCCTCCTCTCTCCTCTCCCCCTTTTCTCTCCTCTCCCCCCCTCTCTTTCCTCTCTTTTCTCTCTCTCTCTCTTTTCCCCTCTCGTCCTTTATCTCTCTTCTCTCTCCCCCCCCCCCCCCTCCCCCCCACCCTTTTTTTTTGGGGTTTCTCTTCTTTTTTTTCTTCCTTTTCCTTAAAAATTTGTTCAAACCTCTCCTCTCATCTCCCTCTCTCCCCTTTTTCTTCCTTCTCCCTTCTCTCCCTCTCTCTTTTCTCCTTCTCCTTTATCCTTCTCTCTTCCCTCCTCTCTACTTTCTCTCTCTCTTCCCCTCTCCTCTCCTCCCCTTTTCCGCTCCTCTCTCTTCTCTCTCTCCCTCTCCCCTCTCTCTCTCCTCCCTTTTTCCCCCCTCTCTGTTTTCCTCTCCTTCCCTCTCTCTCTCTCTCGTCTCTCCCCCTTTTCGTCTCCTCTCCTCCTCTTCTCTCTTTTCCCTTCTCCTTTTCTCCCCTTCTCTCCCCCCCTTTTCTTTTTCTCTCTTTTTCTCCCCTCCCTTTTCCCTTTCTCTCCTTCCCCTCTCTCTCTCTTCTCTCCTCTCTCCTCTCTCTCTTCTCTCTCCTCCCCCCTCTCTCTTTCTCCCCTCTTTCTCTCCTTCTCCCTTCTCTTTTCCCCTCTCTCTCCCCCCTCTCTCCCTCTCTCTCTCCCTCCCTTTTCTCTCTTTTCTCCTTCTCTCTCTCCTCTTTCCTCCTTTTCTCTCTCTCTCTCTCTCTCTCCTCTCTCCCCTTCTCCTCTCTCTCTTCTCCTCTCTCTTCTCTCTCTCTCTCTCTCTTTTCCCCTCCTCTGCCCCTTTTCCCTCTTGCCCCCTCTTTTTTTTTCTCTTCTTTTTTTTTTTCTTTCTTCCCTTTCCCCTCTTCCCTTCCCCCCTTTTCTATTTTCCCCCTTTTTTCCTTTCCTCTAAAAAAAATTTTCCATTTTTTTTTTTTTCTTTGTCTTTATTTTTTTTCCCTTTCCTCTCTGTCTTTTTTTCCCTTCTTGTTTTCCCTTCCCTTTCCCTTCCCCCTAAAATTTTTTTGCTTTTTGTTTTTTTAAATACAAAAAAACCGGGGTTTTTTTTTTTTGTTTTTTGGGGTTCCCTTGAAAAATGTGTTTTTTTTGTTTTGGTGTTTTGTTTTTGGGTGGTTTTAAAAAATTTTTTTTTTTTTTTTGTGTTTTTGGGGGGGGTTTTTTTGTGGTTTTTTTTTTTTTGTTTGTTTGGGGTTTTTAAATTTTGGGGGTTGGTTTTGGGGGTTGTTTTGTGTTTGTTTGTTTGGAGTGTTGTGTGTTTGGTGTTTTTGTTTTGGGTTTTTGTGTGTTGGGGTTTTTGTTTTGTGTGTGTGTGGGGTGGGGTGTGTGTGTGTGTGTGTTTTTTGTGTTTGTTTGTGTGGTTGGGGGGGGGTGTGTGTGGTTTTGTGTGTGTTTTTGGGGTTTTTTTTGTGTGTGTTTTTGTGTGTTTGGGTTTGTTTGGTTTTGGTTTTTTTTGAAATTTGTGTTGTTTTGTGGGGTGTTGGGTTTTTTTTTGGGGTTTTTTTTTTGTTTTTGTTTTAAAACAGGGAAGGGACCCAAATTTTTTCGAAGGGGGGTTTTGGGGGAGGGGGGGGGCCGGAAGGTGAGGGCCGGCCACCACGGCACCCAATTTTTTTAAACCCCAAGTGAAGACAGCCAAAAAAAAGACAAAAGACCCAAAAGACAAAAGAAGACAACAGACAGGGGAAAAACAAGGGAAAAACGGACAGGTGAGGAAAAGACAACCAAGGGGAACAAAAACAAACAACAAAAGATAAAAGAGAAAGACAAAAGAAGAAACCAACAAATCCAACAGGGCAAAAAGCAAACAGACAGACAAACACCAAAAAAAAAAAAATTTGCACAAAGGGGAAAAAAAAGAAATGCAATTTGGAAAATAAAAAAATAAAATGGGGGGCAAAAAAAAACTGAAAAACGGGAAAACAAGAAAAAAAAAAAAAAAAAAAAAATTAAAAAAAATAAAAAAAAAAAACAAAAAAAATATTACAAAAAAATAAAAAGAAAAATCCATAAAAATAGATATACCCTTACAGAAACAGATAAAAAAATACCTCCCAAAATTTATATCTCTTTATTTAAAAAGATAAAAGGGACAGAAAGCTTAAAAACACGGAACGGGAAGCACACACACAGACAGAGAGCGAGAAAGAAGCAGGCACAGGCATAGGCAGGAGAGCAGGCACTGTAAACTGGTCGGTTGTGGCACTAAAACACGCCAGTGGTCGTAGCTTCAACACGATTATCGTTGCTGTCTTTGATCTGCCCGTTCTCCCCCCTCCCCCGCCCCTTCACTGGATTTCGTCCTCTTTTCGCTGGTCTTCGTCTCTCCTCCTGCTCGCCCGGCCTCCTCCTTTCCCCCCCTCCTTGGGTTTTTCCTTTTTTCCCACCCCGTTCTCCTTTCCTATTGGTTTCCTCCTTCCCTTCCAATGTTCTACTCCCTTTTTTCCTTCCCGTTCTTCCCCTTTTCCCCGTTTTCCTCTTCCTTTCCCTTTCCTTTCTTCCTTTCGTTTTTTTCCTTCCTTTTCCTTCTTTCCTTCCTCCTCCCCCTTCCCCGTTTCCCCCCTTTTCCCCCCCCTCCCCCTTCCCCTCCTCCCTCCTCCTCGTCCTTCTCCTCTACTTGCTCCTCCTCCTCCTCCTCGTCCTCCTCCCCCTCCTCGTCTTCCTCCTCCTCATTCTCCCTTCTCTCTTCCTCCTACTTCCTCTATGCTCGTCTTGTGTATCCCCCCCCCCCCCCTTTTAATTTTTTCTAATGTTTTTTAGTTTTTTAATTATTTTCATCCTTTTTGTTCTTACCATTTTTCTCCCTTAGTCTTAACAAATAGTTATTTAGTAAAATAGGAAATGAGACAAAGGAAAAGGGAAGTGGATAAAAAAAAGGAGAGAAAAGGGGAGAAAAAAAGAGAAAAAACCTCGATTTCCTTATAAAGGAAAAGGAATCTCCCGAGGGAGGGCTTTTGGGAAACGGAAAACCCAAAAAGGACTCTCTCTTCCTCTCCCCACTCTTTTTTCTCTGTCCCCTTGTGCCTCTTTCCCCTTTTTCTCTCCCCTTTTTTCTCCCTCCCGGTCTCTTTTTCTTCCTTCTATCTCTCTCTCTCCCCTCTCTTTTTCCCCCTCTTTCCCTTTCCTTTTCTTTTCTCTTTCTTCCTTTCTCTTTCTTCTCTCTACACGTCTCCTCTAATTGTTTTCTCTCTCTCTTCTCTTTTTCTCCTCTCTTTCTCTCTCCCCTCTTTTCTCCTCTCTCTCTCCTCTCCCCTCCCCTCCTTCCATCCTTTTTTTCTCCTCTTCCCCTTTCCCCCTTTTCTCTCTCTTTCTCTCTCTCTTCTTTCTTTTCTCTCTCTTTTCTCTCTCTCCCCTCTCTCTTTTCCTCTCTCTCTCTCTCCTCTCTCTTCTTTCTCTCCCCCTTCTCTTCCCCTCTCTCTCTCCCTTTTTCTCTTCCTTTTCCCTTTTCTCTCTTTTTTCTTTTTTTTTTTCAAACTTTAAAATTTGATTATTTTTCTCTCTCTTTTTCTTTTCTCTTTTTTTCTTTTCTTCCCCCTCTCAGCTTCTCTCTCTCTTCCTCTCTCTTCTTTCTCTCCCCTTTCTATCTATTGTTTTCTCCTTAATTTAAAATAAGGAGTCTACTCTCCTCATTAATTCTCTTTTTTCTTTCCTTCTCCTTTTCTTCCTTATTTCTCTCTCCCCTTTTCTCTCTTTCTCTCTCCCCGGCCTCTCTTTTCTCTCTCTCTCCTCTCGTTTCTCTCTCTCTCTTTTTCTTTCCTCTCTCCTCTATCTTCCCCCTTCTCTTCCCCTTTCACTCATCAGTCTCTCTCTCTCTCTCTCTCTCTTCTCAATTTTCTCTCTTCTCTCTCCCCTCTCCCCATCCCCTCTCTCTCTTTTTCTCCCCTTTCCCCCTTTTTTTATCACTCCTCCCAAATTTCTCCCCCTCTCCCCTTTCTCCTGTCCCCTCCCCTTCTCTCTCCCCTCTCTCTCTTTCTTTTTTCTTCCTCTCATTCCCCTTTTTCCCCTTTCCTTTCCCTTAATTCCTCTCTCTCTCTCTCTCTCTCTCTCACTCTCTCCTTCTCTCTTATTCTCTTCTCTCTCATAAATAAAAACCCTTTTCTCTCTCTCCTCTTTTTCTTCTTCTATCCTCTTCTCTCTCTCTCTCTTCTCTCTTCTCTCTCTCTTTTTATCCTTAATCCTCTCACTCACTCAATCAGTTTTTCCTCTCTCTCCTCTCTATCTTTCTCAAATATCCATCTTTCTTCTCTTTTTCCCTCCCCTTAATTTTCCTTTTTCTTAATCTTCTCTCTCTCTTCTATATTTTTTTTCTCTTTTTCCTCTCTCTCTTCTCTCTCTTTTCCTCTCTCTATCTCTCTCTCTTTTCCCCTCTATCCCCCTATTTTTTTTTCTCCCCTTCTTTTCTTCCCAAATAAACCCCCTCAGTCTCTCTCTCTTCTCTCTTTCGCTCCCCTCTTCTTCTTCCTTTTTTCTTTTCTCTCTTTTCTCTCTCTCTTCTTCTTTAAACTCTCTCTCTTCTTTCTTCTCTTTCTCTTTTTCTCTGCTTTTTCCCCCTCTTTCTCTTTTTTCTCCCCTTTCCTCTTACTAAATAAAAAAATTTTTTCCCCCCCCCTTTCCCCCCTCCCTCCCTTCCCTCTTCTTCCTTCCTTCTCCTTCCATTTCCCTCCTTCCTTCCCTCTCCTTCCTTCCCTCTCCTTCCATTTCCCGTCTCCGCCCCTTTCGCTCTTATCCTTTCCTCTCCCCCCTTCCCTCTCCCTCCCCTTTCCCCCTCCTTCCCCTTTTTCTAAACTCCGCCTCTTTTGCCTTTTTCCTGGGAAAACACGCTCACTTAGGCCAAAAAATTTCATTAAGGGTATCAAAATACCCGTTTAAAAATTCAAAAATTTCAATATTTCAAAAATCCATTACTGCAAAATTAGTTTTTCGTCCCACTAAAGTAACTTTCATTTATTCCCCCGTCCCGAAGAACGTACATACATATTTCGACACACATACAAAATTCGCACACGGCTCCCTATAGATAAAACCTGCATAAATATGTGCCCTACAATTTAAAAAAAAACGTAAAGCACATACAGTACGTACATATATACATACACTATAGATGTGGACGAATCAGACCTTACGTTCGCTCTCTTTTTTTTTTTATTGATACAGTTATTATTATTGTTGTAATTGTAGTTACTGTTTCGTCTCTGTCGTAATCTTTTTTATGTTTTTAATCCTCTTTATTCTTTTATTCCTTTTGGATTCTTTCTTCTTCCTGTCTGATCTACGTCCTTTCTCCTCTTCCTCCTCCTCCCCTTCCTTCTCTTCTTCCTGCTTTTTCCCTCTCCTTCTTCCACTTTCGCCATTGCTCTCTTTCTCCCCTCCAGAACCCCCAGTTGACATTAATCCTTTTTGTTTTTGTTATTTTTTTTCTCTTGCTCTTCCCCTTCCATCTACGTCTCTTCTCTTTCCCCTTCTTTAGCTCTTGTTTGCCTGTTCTACTCCTTTGCCTTCTTCCTTTTCCATCATCAATTATCATCCTCTCACTTTCTACCCCACGTTTTTTTTTTCCTCGTTCCACCTTTCCCTCATTTCGTTTCTCTACCTCCCCTGCTTTTCCTCTCTCCGCTTCTCCCCTCCCCTCTGTTCTTCCTTTTTTTTTCTTTTGATTTATTCTTTTTTATTTATTCAGTTTCCTTCGTCCCTTCTCTCTCTCTTTCTCTATCTATCTATCTATCTATCTATCTATCTATCTATCTATCTATTTTATTTTATCTATCTATCTACTTCTATCTCTTCTTCTATCATCTATCTATCTTTCTTCTCTTCTCTTCTCCCTCTCTCTCTCTCTTCTCTCCTCTCTTCCCCTTTCCTCTTCTT
>NC_051386.1:45930162-45932662 GCF_015228065.2 Penaeus monodon | reverse complement strand
ACTATTATTATTATTATTATTATTATCATTATTATTATTATTATTAACATATATTAATTTTTTTTTATCATTATATTATTATCATTATTATTATATTATTATTATTATTATTATTATTATTATTATTATTATTATTATTATTATTATCATTATTATTATTGTTATTATTATTATTACTATTATTATTATTATTATTATTATTATCATCGTCATCATTATCATTGTTACTACTATGACTAATATTATGATAAATAATAATGATATTGATGATAACATTAATGATAGAAATAACAAGAATGATAATAACAATAAATATAATTATCATTATTATTATTGTTGTTGGTGGTGTTGTTGTTGTTATTAGTATTGTTATTGTTATTGTTATGTCATTACTATTTTTGTTATCAGTTATTATTATCATTATCATTATCATTAACATTATCATTATTATTATTGTTATTGTTATTATTATTATTATTATTATTATTATTATTATTATTATTATTATTATTATTATTATTATTATTATCATTATTATTATTATTATCATCATCACTATTATTATTATCATTATTATTACAGTTATTTTTATTACTAATGATAACATTTTCATTCATATCATCATTGCAGCTATCATTATTATTACTGTAATTATCATTATCATAATGATAATAATTATCATGGACTGCTTTCCTCCGCTTTCTTTACTCAAAGTCCTAACTTTGAGTCCGCTTTACCCAAGCACTACCTTCGCCTGCCTTTATTATCTTCCCTTTGGCCTTATTTACCCACTTCCTCCCCTCCCCCCCGGACCCACTAACGTACCTTTGCCTCCCTTACAAATTACTCTTCGTTTGCCCTTTATCTATTCCCTTCCTTCCCCGTTAGTGTCCCTTCGCCCACCCTTACCCCTACCTTTCCATCCCCCCTACTTGGAACCCTTCCTTCGTAGCCCATTTTTGTACCTTCCTTTCTATCCCCTTACTCGCAATTCTCCCTTCGTTTCCTTATTCTCACGCACTCTTTGCCCTGTTTTACCCACCCTCCCTTCCTTCTCTCTTACCTACATTCCCTCTTGGGTTCTCCCCTCTTTCTCCTCTTTAACGTCTTCCTCCTCCTGCATTTCACGTTTTCACCCTTTTGCTCTTTCACTTCTCCCGTTACTTTTCCCCTCTCCCTCTCCCCCCTTGCCATATCCTCTCCCCCATCCCCCTTTTCCGCCTCTCCCCTTTTCCCTCTTTCATTTGTCTCTCCACCCCTTTCCTTATCCTCTCTCCCATACCCCCTTTCGCCTCTCCCTTCCCCCTTCCTTTATCTTCTCCCTCTTCCCCTTTTCCCGTCTTCCCTCTTCCCCTTTTTCCCCTCTCCCCCTTCCCCCTTTTACCTCTCCCCCCTCCCCCCTCCCCCTTTCCCTTTTCGCCTCTTGACCACCGCGAGACGTTGATACGAAACGCATCTGACGCAAAAGTCTGACGCAAAACCCAGAGTAAATCTTTTCTGCGACCCCCCTCCCCCCCTTCCCCCATCCCTCCTCTACACTCCCCTAACCCCCACCCCCCTGTCTACCTTCGCCACCTCCCAAACTCCTCCTGCCCCACCCCCCCCCACCTCTTTATAGCTCCCCCTCCTCCCTCTCTCCCTACCTTACAATCCTCTCTCTACCCGCACCCTAAAATCTCCCTCACACCCCCCTCCCCGCACCTTTCCCGCACCCTCCCCCTCTCGAGTCACCCCCTCCCACCCGAAAACTCCCTTAACCCCTCTTCCCCATCCCCATCTTTCTCCCCCCTCTCTATAACCCCCCCATCGGCTGATGCGTACCCCCCCCCCACCCCAATCCGAAAACTGCCTCATCCCTTTCCCCCATCCCCATCTTTCTCTCAACCCCCCCCCCTCTATACCCTCAACTCCCCCCCCACCTTGGCTGACACGTACCCCCCCCCCCTCCCAGCCTGACACGTAATCCCCTCCCGCTTCTGACTGGAATCCCGCAAACGCCGAGCTAATCCAGTCTCGCCCCGTGAGTAATCCACTCCTTGGCTGACGTTGAGGACTGTGTGTGTGTGTGTGCGTGTATGTGTGTGTGTGCGTGCGTATGTGTGTGTGTGTGTGTGTATGTGTATGTGTATGTTTGATGTGTAGTTGTGTGTTGTGTGTGTTGTGTGTTTGTGTGTATAGTTTATTTTTTTTTGTTTATTGATCATTATTTATTTTGTACTTACTTTATATTTTATATTGATTATTATTTATATTATCAATCATTATTATTTCATCATTATTATATTATTATTATATTATTATTATTATTATCATTATTATTATTATTATTATTATTATTATTATTATTCTATTATTATTATTATTATTATTATTATTATTATTATTATCATTATTATCATCATCATTATTATTATTATTACTATTATTATCATTATTATATCATCACTATCACTAACATTGCTATTATTATTGTTGTCTATATTATTATCATTATTATTTC
>NC_051386.1:45922662-45925162 GCF_015228065.2 Penaeus monodon | reverse complement strand
CCCTCCTTCTGCTTTGTCTTCCTCCTTTTCCCCTCCCTTCCTCTTCCTCCTCTTCCTCCTTCTGCTTCTCCTCCTCTTCCTCCCCCTCAAATCTAGGAAGATCTCCCCCTGCCATTCTATATCTCGCTTATTGACGGCGAGTTGCGCTGGGACCTGACTCTGTGATGTCTGGTGTGACGGCTTGTGGCTGTTTGAATATCTTCGCTTCCAATCCTGTCACTTCCCTTCTTTTTTTTACTATTCTCCCCCCTTTTTTCTTTTATTTATTTATTTATAAGATGTTCACTCCCTCTCCTGCCTCTCCCGTTCTCCCTGCCGGCCACAATTGGGAGAACAGCGAATGGCAACGCCGTCCCGCCCAAAGGAGAGTTGTCAAGTGTCGATTTTTGAATAAACTATCGGCCACGAGGGAGCTGAGGGGAGAATGGGGAGCGAGGAGGGTTGGATGGGGAGGAGTAGGGTAGGGAGAGGGGAGATGGGAGATGGGGAGGAGGAGAAGTCGGCCAAGGAACATGCCCTTTCCTTGGCGTCTTCGTGAATATTCGATGTTCTTTTTTATATTATATATAGAGAGAGATTCCGCCATTCTTCTCTCCCTTTCCTATTTGTTGGACGCGCGCGCTCTCCCGCACGCCTGACACCTCTGAGGGAAGGGGGGAGAGGGGACAGCGGAGGTTACAAGGGAAGAGGGAGAAGAAGTCGGCCGCAGAAGCGCTTGTCACGTCAAAGCGGGTTCCACTCTTCACGTGCGGTGGGACAGTGGTATTGTAACCCCTTGGAATATTCATAAAGGGCGGGACTCAACGGTGTGATATTTAAGTCACCCGAACCGCTAGACAGGGGAAGGGGGGGGCGAAAGGGAGAGAGAGGGGAAGAGGCTATGGGAGGAGGGAGGGTGAAGGTGCGAGAGGGTAAGGGGAGAGGGAGGAAGCAAGAGGCAAAGGGAGAAGGACAAGGGAGGAAGGGCGAAGGAAGGGAGGGGAAGTCGTCCCTCAAGAGGTCCAGAAATCGCTTCCGCCTTGCCCAAGGAGGCAGAGGTCGCACTTGTTGTAATTTAGACGGCCTTCGAGTTTACGACCTGGCTCAGGAGAAGGGAAGAAAAGAGACGAGGGACGATGGGTGGATGTAGTGGACAGATAGAGCGGTCGGCGTGATAGATTAGAGAGATAAACACGTGTAGATCAGATGGAATAATGCCGCAATTAAAAAAAAAGAAAAAAAGTGCCGTTTTGAACACGGCATGCGTTCCTTACCAGACTGAAATGATCAAATCGAACATCCATTCCGGGATGAGGAACTATTGGCATGTTCGAAATGCCACACTTTTAATATGTATCACTATGCTTCACACTACTGTGTATTTTGTTCACACTTATAGATATATAGTTGAATCAATAGATCCCAACGAATCCAGAGGGATAGGCTCTCTATCCTGATTAGATAAGAATCGGTGAATATGAAACAGGTCAGACAGCCACTCGCAGCGCCGAGTCCTAAAGTGATTTTCTAAAAGGAAAAATAACTATCAAACACAAGCGTCTGTGCATATGTATCCTTTGTATCTCTTTCATTACCATGTTTTCATTTAGTTACATTTTCATAATTGTTTTTGTAAGTAATTATAAATTTTTTGTTGTCAACACTTATCATCACCATCATAATTGTTATCATAATCACTGTAATCGTTTACAGAACAATCCTTATTCTTATTATGACATTTATTATCAATATTATTATTATCAACGCTGTTGATGTTATTGTTATCTTTTTTATTATTATTATTATCATCATCATCGTTATCATTATTGTTATAATCATAATTGTTATTGATATTATCATTATCATCATTATTATCATTATTGTCATTACATATAATCATTAACATTATCAGCAGTAGTAGTATTACCATTATTATCGTTATTGTCATTATTTTAATTTTACCACTATTGTTTTTACTATTATTATTGTTGTTGTTTTTGTTGTCCTCATCACCATTATCATTACTATTATCATTATTATTATCAATATTATTATCATTGTTATCATTACCATCATTATCATCATCATTGCCATTATTGATAACATAATCATCAACTTTATTATCAGTGGGATTGCTAATACTTGCATTATCAGATCACCATTAGTATTAATATAACTATTATCAATATCATCATTATTATGAGTATTATCATTATTATAATTATCATTATTCCTGCCATTGTTGTTATCATAATCGTCATTATTATTATCACTGTTATCATAGTTATTGTCAGAATCATTATTCTAAACATTATCTTACAGGCCTCATTATCCTAACATTCATACAAGCTATTATGGTTATCATAATGTCAGCAAAATTCTTATCATTACTGTCGTCCTTGCCTTTGTCAATATAATCATTATTGATTACGATTGTCTCCTTTAAGATCATCACCATTATGAGTCATATTGTTATCATCATTACCATCAATCATTAATCTCACTATCACATGATGGTTAT
>NC_051386.1:45897662-45900162 GCF_015228065.2 Penaeus monodon | reverse complement strand
ATGCACCTGTTTATCCATCTACCCAGCTATCTATCTGTTTGTCTGTCTGTTTGTTTCTTTGTCTGTCTGTCTATCTATCTATCTATCTGCCTACCTCACCCACCCATCCGCCCGCCGCAGCCATCTCCCTCCCCCGGCGCGTCTCTCTCAAGGAAATACAACATCTGCCTAACCCAAGACTCATGACCCGCTGTGTCTTCAATAACATTTGCATATGAATACTCGCATATGAATTTCAGATCGTGTAGGAGACGGGAGACTGATCGGTGTCTACTCCTATACCACATACTGCATAAATATGTCAAAAGACAAAAAATAAATAAATAAAATAAAAAAGGGAGTTAATGATAAATAAAGATAACCACAGAAAACGGAGACCGTGGGCTACGTTTTAATCACCTCGATTTTGACTTCGGCTTCTACTGAAAAAGGAAAAAATATATATATATCAGCTTTTGTACGTAATCTGATGACATCGAAAATTTATCATTCTTTATCACACAATATTATATCGCTAAAACCATCCGAGATATGATCGTGACAGCAAAAAAAAAAAAAAAAATGGAAGCTATTGATATGCATTTCGTCAGGAAGTTTTCTTCGGGTCATTTAACGACCCCCGCTGCTGCCATCTGCCGGCTGACACGAGCTTTACTATCTTATCCCACAAACAGAAGTAAATCTCCATATATCGATCGAATATGTAAATGCCGTGTGGTAGCGATGGCTTAAAATAAACAAAGGAGGGATAAATGACCGAGATAAGTTTATTTTCATTTATTGCCGTTTAAGTTTTCATGTGTTTACACTGTAAAATTAAGCATTGCTTTGAGTTTATTCATTTTTCTCTCCGCTCTTCAGTCAACCATTTTTTTTCTCACTTTTGTTCTTGATATAAGTTCTTGTTGATATCCATTATCATGGTTAGTAGCGCCTTTATTCACATTTTCTTAATCACAGGATTATCATACTCTCCTATACCTCTCGTGATAACTAATATAGTTACTGTCATTGTTGCGAGCATCATCATTATTAACATTTGTCATCATCGTCTTCGCCTTTATTATTATGTTAATATCACTATAATAATCATAATTTCATCCTTATCATTATCATCAATATTAGCACCATAGTTTTCATTGCTGTTGCTGTTATCATTATTATCATTATTACTTTTGTCATTATTGTTATCATTATTGTTATCATTATTATCATTATTATTATTATTATTATTATTATATTATTATTATAATTATTATTATTATTATTATTATTATTATTATTATTATTATTATTATTATTATCATTATTATTATTATTATTATCGTTATTATCATTTTTCATTATCATTGTTATTATTATTGCTATTGTTATCATTATTATTATCATTATCATTATTAGCAGTAGTAGTTATAGAAGTAGTAAAGGCCGCGGTGGCCGAATGGTTAGAGCGTCGGACTCAAGACTGCCACGACGGCAATCTGAATTCGAGGGTTCGAGTCACCAACCGCAGCGTTGTTCCCTTGGGCAAGGAACTTCACCTTGATTGTCTACCTAGCCACTGGGTAGCCAAGCCAGCCCAAGTCAGTGCTGGTCCCAAGCCCGGATAAATAGAGAGAATGATTACCTAAAAGGTACCACCGGCACTCTCCGTGGAAAGGAACTGGGGACCCTACCACGTACTCACTCCAAGAGCATCACAACATGAAAACTACAATTAAGTATCATGCTGTGACCACGGCGGCTCAGACATGAACCTACCGTTAAAAGAAGAAGATAGTAGTAGTAGCAGTAGTAGTATTGCCATTATTATTATCATTATCATTAATATCAATATCATTATTATTATTACTTATCATTATCATAATAAGTATTACTGTTATTATCAGCACTATCATTATATATATTATAATTGTATTTATTACTGTTATCTTTATCACTATCATTATCACTGTTATTGTCAATAGTAGTAGTAGTATCTTATTCTTATTATTTTTATAATTATATTATCAATATTATTATTATTATTATTATTATTATTATCATTATCAATACTAGTATTACTTAGAAACGGTATGAATGAGAATGATCAAATTCACAATGCAAGAGATGTATAATAATAATGATGATGATAATAAAAAAAACAATAATAATAATAATGATAGTAATAATAATGATAATAATAATAATGATGATGATGATGGTAATGATGATAATAATAGTAATAATAATAATAATAATAATAATAATAATGAATAACTATATAATAATAATAATAATAATAATAATAATAATAATAATAATAATGTTAAATGTATTATAAATGCCCTATAAAATGTATGATACTATATCACTGTAATGGCACTGTTGGTGCTCCTGTTAACAATATTCATTATCTTTATTATTATAAAGGCTATTCATTATCATCGTCAACGTGATTATCATCGTTATCCCTCTTCCCATTTTCGCAGATATTATCATAATAACGTTAACGTCTTAT
>NC_051386.1:45886166-45887562 GCF_015228065.2 Penaeus monodon | reverse complement strand
CTCGCCCTCCTTCTCTTCTCCTCCTTTGCTTCCCCCCTCCCTCCCCCCTCCCCTTCCCCCTCTTTTTTGCTTCTCCCCTCTTCCCCTTCTGCTTCTCCTCGTCTTCCTCTTCCTGCTCCCCCTTCTTCGTTTCCCCTCCTCTTCCTCCTCCCCTTCCCCCTTTTCTGCTTCTCCTCCCCTTCCCCTCCTTCTGCTTCTCCTCCTCTTCCTCCCCCTCAAATCTAGGAAGATCTCCCCCTGCCATTCTATATCTCGCTTATTGACGGCGAGTTGCGCTGGGACCTGACTCTGTGATGTCTGGTGTGACGGCTTGTGGCTGTTTGAATATCTTCGCTTCCAATCCTGTCACTTCCCTTCCTTTTTTTACTATTCTCCCCCCTTTTTTCTTTTATTTATTTATTTATAAGATGTTCACTCCCTCTCCTGCCTCTCCCGTTCTCCCTGCCGGCCACAATTGGGAGAACAGCGAATGGCAACGCCGTCCCGCCCAAAGGAGAGTTGTCAAGTGTCGATTTTTGAATAAACTATCGGCCACGAGGGAGCTGAGGGGAGAATGGGGAGCGAGGAGGGTTGGATGGGGGGGAGTAGGGTAGGGAGAGGGGAGATGGGAGATGGGGAGGAGGAGAAGTCGGCCAAGGAACATGCCCTTTCCTTGGCGTCTTCGTGAATATTCGATGTTCTTTTTTATATTATATATAGAGAGAGATTCCGCCATTCTTCTCTCCCTTTCCTATTTGTTGGACGCGCGCGCTCTCCCGCACGCCTGACACCTCTGAGGGAAGGGGGGAGAGGGGACAGCGGAGGTTACAAGGGAAGAGGGAGAAGAAGTCGGCCGCAGAAGCGACTTTGTCACGTCAAAGCGGGTTCCACTCTTCACGTGCGGTGGGACAGTGGTATTGTAACCCCTTGGAATATTCATAAAGGGCGGGACTCAACGGTGTGATATTTAAGTCACCCGAACCGCTAGACAGGGGAAGGGGGGGGGGCGAAAGGGGGAGAGAGGGGAAGAGGCTATGGGAGGAGGGAGGGTGAAGGTGCGAGAGGGTAAGGGGCGAGGGAGGAAGCAAGAGGCAAAGGGAGAAGGACAAGGGAGGAAGGGCGAAGGAAGGGAGGGGAAGTCGTCCCTCAAGAGGTCCAGAAATCGCTTCCGCCTTGCCCAAGGAGGCAGAGGTCGCACTTGTTGTAATTTAGACGGCCTTCGAGTTTACGACCTGGCTCAGGAGAAGGGAAGAAAAGAGACGAGGGACTATGGATGGATGTAGTGGACAGATAGAGCGGTCGGCGTGATAGATTAGAGAGATAAACACGTGTAGATCAGATGGAATAATGCCGCAATTAAAAAAGAAAAGAAAAAAAAGTGCCGTTTTGTACACGGCATGCGTTCCTTACCAGACTG
>NC_051386.1:45863633-45866133 GCF_015228065.2 Penaeus monodon | reverse complement strand
AAAACGTACCGGTGAAAATAGCCCGGGCGAGGAAGCGGTACGATCCAATGTGTCAATATTTGCCGTTGAAATAACTTGCCAACCGTTATCAAATAATACTTCTTGTGGTTGACTATTAACTGCCTGCAAAATCTAATTCCGAAGGCAAACATGGAAGCGTTTGAAAACCGTTTTAAACAAATTTTCAATATGTAGCCCGGGAAGGATTGACACAATGTACACACGACGATTATTAAAGTTTTGGGACAGACGAGGCCGTGCTGAAAAAAGAGGGGGAGAGGGGGGATGGAGAGAAAGGAAGAGAGACAAAATGGAGAAGATGAACATGAAGGGTGAGGGGGAAACGGGGAATAGGGATAGGGAAGTTGGATAAAGGAAGGAAAGAGAGAGTGAGAAATAGATAGACAAGGAGGGAGGGAGTGAGAGAAAGAAAGAAAGACTGAAAGGGAGAAGGAGAAGAAAAGAGAAAAGGGAGATGGAGGAGGAGGAGAAGAAAGAGAAGAAGAAGCAGAAGAAAATGGAGAAAAACAGAAAATCAAATAAAGACCTAGTGTGAAGGAGGGGTCGAAAAGTGAGAGAAGAGAGAGAAAAATATTTAGAAAGAGAGAGGGAGAGAAAGAAACAAGAATCCAGATGAATAGCCTGATTGTTTCCATTGAAGACAATGGTTAGAATAGATTGTTGTTTGAATGGATGTTCGGCCAGACAGTTGGATGAATAATTGATTAAGTAAACGGATAAATGTGAGTAAACACGAATAAGGGACCAGTAAAGAGAGAAATGAAACGAGACGAAAATGAGAAACTTAAAAACGAAATCCATAGATGACGTAGATACAACATGAACCGAAATTTATGAAGGAAACACCACAAAAAATGACGAACATGCAAATCGAAGTGTTTAGACTGTCGCGCGAGCAGACAAATCAAGATTGTGAATAAGGAAGAAAACTAAAAAAATAATAATAAAAAAAATAAAATGTTTTTTGTCTTTTTGTTTTGTTTATCCATTCATTGTTTTTCGCTGTTTTCATTCTCGTTTGAGTATCATAGTCAAACTTGAAACTAGATTTGAGATTGGATGTCTCTCTCGGCTGCATAAGGGTGGGTACGAGAGAGAGGCAGAGAAGGAGAAAAAAACGAAAGAGAGAAATATGAGAGCTAGAGAGGAGAGAGAGAGGAAAGTGGAATAAACGAGGGAGGAGTAAAAAAACAAAACAAAACAAAAAATAAATAAAAATGTAAATAAATGATATTTTTAAAAATCTAGAATAGAAACAGCGAGAGGAAAGGATAAACAAAAAAAAAAAAAGGTAATCGAAGCCAAAACAAAAGCTTTCGAAGGATTGAATGCGTTCGGTCAAGCAACTCAAGTTCGAAGAAGATAAATGGCTTTTGTCTAACCGAACTGTCCTTCAACTTGCTATTGTGTTCGGCCGCTTCCCTTCGGCCATGTTCTGATGAGTTGTTCTCTCTCTCTCTCTCTCTCTCTCTCTCTCTCTATATATATATATATATATATATATATATATATATATATATATATATATATATATATATGTGTGTGTGTGTGTGTGTGTGTGTGTGTGTGTGTTGTGTGTGTGTGTGTGTGTGTGTGTGTGTGTGTGTGTGTGTGTGTGTGTGTGTGTGTGTGTGTGTGTGTGTGTGTGTGTGTGTGTGTGTGTGTGTGTGTGTGTGTGTGTGTGTGTGTGTGCAGCTTGCATGCATGTATTGTATTTAAGCATATGTGTATGTTTATTGGTGCGCGTATGAGTTAAATGATTATGCAAATGAGCAAGCGTTGAAACAGTACAGTGCGATGCCAGCCAGCGTGTCCTAGCGAGATGTCCCGCACACAATCGGTCTCTCCCGGCGGAGACACGCCCAGTTAGAGGTCCCAGGCGAGAGCCGCCCGCGTGGCGTGTGTGCCAGCGGCTGCAGGTTAAATGCTGTTAGGATGGAAAGTACAGTAGACATTGCAGCTTATATGCCTTGCACGGGGAACGCGGCGCAAACCACATGCTGGACCCAGGGCTAGAAACTGTCTGTTTATGGTGCAGATTTGCTCCGGGTTTGGGTTTGGGAACTCAATAGGCGCGGAATCCGTTAATTCGGGACGCGGTTTGGGTAGTGACAGAGAGCACAATCGCAGCAAGGAAGGACTAAAACGAACATTTAGTTAATTATATTTTAGATATGACTTTATGTGAAGGACCTCTAAAGTCAAAGTAGGATTGTTTTTCTGGTGGTTCTTTCACCAAAAGAGAATCTAGCACATGCGAAACAAAGTGGATTTAAGGGTGATTACAAGGGGCAAATGTAAGGCCTCGTCGCGTCAGCTCAAAAAATCGTCATTCGACCTTCGGTTGCATACTGCACAAGTAATGCATACCCTTCACGCTGCAATATTTCCATGAAAAAAATAGCACGCATGCCTCAACAAAATGTCAACAATACTGGAATCTCTTGTGCTGCCCCGTCTATTCTCCTTGTTTTTCGGG
>NC_051386.1:45853633-45858633 GCF_015228065.2 Penaeus monodon | reverse complement strand
TAAAAGCTATTCAGCTAAATGTCATTATGATAAATGATCTCATAATAAATACTAATGGTAAATGTCACTATGAGAAATGTTATTATAATAAATGCACCATATCTCCCTTACATTTCCTTCTCCATCATCTTGCAGATTAGCTGGGCAGAACGAGCCAGGGGAAGGTCCTGCTTGTTACAAACCACTAGAATCCTTGGCTGACCATTTTGAATGGTTTCATCACACAGTACACTATAAAGGAATCTGAAAAAAATACGGTTAGCTTTTACTTTCTCTACTCTTTTCACTCTCTCTTTTCTTCTTTTTAATAGGAACAAAAAATTTGTGGATATTCTCTTAAGTCAACTTACCAAAACAACAAAAACAAATCTATAAAGAAAAATGTATATCAGAATTTCTCACACAAAAAACTCACAGACTCTCTAACATCATAAATTTCATTGCTGAATAAACACGTTCAGCCATAAACCCCAAACACTTACTCAGCTGCATCCCTGACATCTTTCTGGATAGTTGCTGAATCCACTAGAAAGACTATACCTCCAGTAACATTCTTGATTTTCTCAAAGGCAGCATAGCGTATGCGTTCGTGACCTGGTACGTCGTATATAGTCAGAGATTTCTGTGGGTTTGTGAGAGATGAGATAAGTATTTACATATATTTTTGATGAAAAAATTTAATTGAAAAAATAATGGAAGTAAATTTTTGGCTACTATAATAGATATACTCATCCCAATACATAAACACAATTCACACATATTTACTCAATCTTCCTCACTAAAATTAATAATATTAATTCTATATCTAACATTTTGATCAATCTATGAAAAAAATACAAAATGAAGTTAAGACATTCTACATTAACCCATTGCCGACGGGGGGCATGTACGCACATGCCATGGCATGGCGGGACTATCTGCCGGGGGCATGTAGGAACATGCCATGGTGTATCTATGAACATGCCATGAGTTTTTTTTTGTTACAATCACGGCAAAAGATTATTTCTCTGCCACTGAAAGTGTGATTAAGTCGGTTTTAACACTTTCTCATTTTTACCATGCAAAAAAAAAAAAAAAAAAAAAAAAAACAACAACAAACCGACGATTTCAACTCCATGATGCCACACACTGCTTATTTTATTCAGACTATAGACCGAATAATGATCAACTATGGAGTCTATATAACAACAAAAGTATCCTTCAGTCTCAGTTATCAGGAAGAATGGCAAGTAGAGACTTTAGAAAATAATGAAAACTGAAAATACAACATATCTTCGTAGTATTACGAAGAAACGGCATGGGATGCTGGTATTTGGCATTAGTGGTCACACATGATCGGGCGATGATATAAGCCCCCGGCAGCAAGTCCCGGGCCTCTATGAATACTACCCGTCAGAAATGGGTTAACCTAAGTATTTAATTTTTGTATTCCTATAAGCTGAACTCTTTTGTTGATATCTTTATTATTCTTATTCATGCTGTAAATAGTACAATATAATCTCTTTACATTTATATGCCCTTGGCCTTTGTACCCACCTTGCCAACTTTGAATTCTGCATTAGAGGGCTTCATAGAAGTGACTGTGGTAACATCAGCCCCATAGCAAATCCGTGAGAAGAGCTGGGTCTTGCCGGATTCACAGAGCCCCATCAGCAGCACACCATGACGCTTGCTGCCAGACCGGAAGAGCCGGAAGAGAATGTCTGCAAAAGGGGAAGGTAATAAATATTTGAGTTCTGCTTAATAACTGTTATAAAAGAATAATATGGTAGAATGCATATTCAAAGAGATATCATGTTACTCAAAAACTTATCCCCCTGCAGTAACTGTACAGGTAGTGACATTATTAAATAATTATTACAACAACAGCTATTTCATAATTGCAAGTTTGACAATACCATCATATAAATCACTCAAAACTAAGGCATTTTAACCCAATGCCGCCGTAGTGGCCCGGGCCCTGCCGCCGGGCAATCGTGTCAGCACCACAGCATGCGAGGCATGATCATACATGGAACCGGAAAACAGGACTGGCGCACCATGGCACATATACACATGCCACCCAGAATATAGTCCAGGCATGCGATGGCATATATGCCACCCAGTGGCAAAGGGTTAATCAATGATAACATCTTCACAAATAAAGCATTCATTAATGAAAGCCAGAATCAGTCACTGAAACACAATGGCTTTCAAAACAACATTTTCTTGGCTGTATTAGAGCTCACATCTACTTAACCCATAATTGACGGGTAGCATTCATAGAGGCCGGGGCCTCGCTGCCGGGGGCTTATATCGTCGCCCGAGCATGCGCAACCACTCATGCCAAATACCAGCATCCCATGCCGTTTCTTCGTAATACTACGAAGATATGTTGTATTTTCAATTTTCATTATTTTTTACAGTCTCTACTTGCCAAACTTCCTGATAAATCGAGACTGAAGGGCATTTTTGTTGTTATATAGACTCCATAGTTGATCATTATTCGGTCTATAGTCCGAATAAAATAAGCAGTGTGTGGCATCATGGAGTTGAAATTGTCGGTTTGTTGCATTTTTTTTGTTTGTTGCATGGTAAAAATGAGAAAGTGTTAGAACCGACTTAATCACACTTTCACTGGCAAAAAAATAATCTTTTGCTGTGATTGTAACAAAAAAAAAACTCATGGCATGTCCATGCATACTCTATGGCATGTGCGTACGTGCCCCCGGCAGATGGTCCCGACATGCCATGGCATGTACGTACATGCCACCCGTCGGCAATGGGTTAAACTTAGTGATCTGAAAAAAAAGGACTACAATTCTGGCAGGATACAGCTTTAACTGACTCTTTATTTGACTATAACTCCCCAGGGAGGGCTACAAGCTTTATCTTGCTAGAATTTATGCTATGGATATGTGGATGTCTTCTAACCTTTACCACCTCTAAAAACAGAAAACTTTGGGAAGATCATGAGATCTTTCTAGCTTAACATACTAATTAGAGATGACAGTCTATAAGCAGACAAAAACTTATTATGTGTGATCCAGTTACAGTAATGATCATAATCTATTATCAAACAACTTTTGAGGAAATGAAATTTGAACAGAAAGAGACATCAAAACAATTAATCTGTAAAGGCTGCAATGACTAGCAATTTCTTAGATAGTGATTTTTAAAAATATGTCCTTCAAATTAGATGCCTGTATGTGATTCACTCAGCTTTCTTTCATACTGAAATTGAATTATTCTAAATACTTTTCAGGAAAAGTAATTCTACAGGATTTACCTTACTTCTTCACATGCTATAAATACTTTTATAAACTAGGTAATTATGTCCCCTTCAGCCTCCCTTAATGAGGGGACCGCCATTCCCAACTAGAAGACAAATATCTTTCACATATTTATACAATGCAGGATTTAGCATAGGGCTAATCACAAAGAGTACATATTGACCTGTGAAATCATAAGGTATAACATATGAGATAATACTTTGACCCATGAGGATAACGTAACTACTATGGTGCCATTGGCAGAACCCATAACATTATAACTGCAAGCCTTATAAGACCAATCATCCTCTTAGTCCTGTCCACTCAATAGAGTGCACTACCCACAGCATATGAATATTAACCCATTGCCGACTGGTGGCATGTACGTACATGCCATGGCATGGCGGGACTATCTGCCGGGGGCACGTACGCACATGCCATAGAGTATGCATGGACATGCCATGAGTTTTTTTTTGTTACAATCACGGCAAAAGATTATTTTTTTGCCAGTGAAAGTGTGATTAAGTCGGTTCTAACACTTTCTCATTTTTACCATGCAACAAACAAAAAAATGCAACAAACCGACAATTTCAACTCCATGATGCCACACACTGCTTATTTTATTCGGATTATAGACCGAATAATGATCAACTATGGAGTCTATATAACAACAAAAATGCCCTTCAGTCTCGATTTATAAGGTTGTTTGGCAAGTAGAGACTGTAAAAAATAATGAAAATTGAAAAATACAACATATCTTCGTAGTATTACGAAGAAACGGCATGGGATGCTGGTATTTGGCATGAGTGGTCGCGCATGCTCGGGCGACGATATAAGGCCCCGGCAGCGAGGCCCAGGCCACTATGAATGCTACCCGTCAATTATGGGTTAAATACTTGACATTTCATACCACCTTTTCTCAAAGAACAGAATACTCTGCAAGTTTTACTGTGTTTCCTTTCATTCTCACTTCCATCTCCTCCACCTCAAAATATATATATCAACATGTCCTAGTGAACTGCTGTTCTAGTGTTACAGTTGTGATATAATACAAGGGCTTTCACCATATGTTACAACTATACTACCAAGAAACACTGCGAGTATGTAACTCTAGAACAGCAGGTCACTAGGACATGTACCATATTCTCATTATATATTTTGAGCTAGATGAGATGGAAGCAAGAATGAAAGGAAACAGAGGAAAACTTGCAGAGCATATTATGTACATACAATTATAAAGGAGAAAGAACTACCAAAATAAGCTTGGTATTTGTTACTAAGAGTGATGCACCTTCCCAAGACGAAATCCCAAAACCAGTGTATTACGCACACCCAAAATCCAAACCTAACCTTTCCTTCTATTTATTTCTTAGACAGGGGAGGAAGCCCCTTTGTACCCCTCCTTTATTAACACTTTATGCCAACTCTGGCTGTGTGAGGGTGTTGTGGACTTAGTCTCTGAGTGGTGATATGCAGAGAATATTTTTGTCATTTCTCCTGTATATATGAGACCGCTACAGATGCACCTGAATAACTTCTAACTCAATTTTTAATGCTCTATTAGGTAGCAGTGTCCATTTCCCTCTATCTCTGTGTGTTAATCTCAGTAACATTAACCAATTATATCATCAGTAACAATAATGGCAATATATGACAGCTGTACCTCCAATGTAATGTTACACTACTGAGTTTTCCAGTTTACACCATTACAATAGAAAAAGATAAGGAAACAACTGATGATTTATACCA
>NC_051386.1:45843633-45848633 GCF_015228065.2 Penaeus monodon | reverse complement strand
TTCCGGTCACACCCTTAGCAGTTATCATAACTATGATTATAATTTCTCTTCACTTATTTGAAAACTATCTGCGTCAGGACTTTCCTATGTCCCAGCAAATTTTCAACACTATTTATCACTAACTTTTGTCTATCTGCCTTCCGTGTTATTTTCTTGATCCCCGACTTGAATATTGTGATATATCTAGTGATCGCCTCCAACTAGTTGTTTTCGTATTCGTGGCTTCTAGAAGCTTCTGTTAGTCATGTGCTCAGTTTGACGTCATGGGTCATCTTCCTGTTTACCATGTTTTCATCTGACCATTTTTTCTGGATTTCGCCCTCACCTTCGCCGTATTGTTCTATTTTTGATGTTGCGCCCGGATGGTGTGTCCGCTCTGCCTCGCGTTGTTTACGAGATCATGCGCATCTTATCCACGACAGGGGGACTTGTATAGAAAAAGCCAACAAATTTGATTCTGATTAGGTCTGCCCTTTTATACAAGCGAAAACGTCCAGCTGACCTCTTTCATAAACAGAGGCTATTTAATTTCATCGTTATCAAACCGTACGGTCTAAGAAGTCAGCTCTTAGGCTAAATTCCCTTTCCCTATCTGAAGAATTTCAAGTCCAATTGCCTTCAATCCCCATGATAACTTTGCCCACGTGCCCGAATCCTTGTTTCAATAACTTAGGCCTGGTGTCTAAAGGTCTCGAATAGCTGGGAATCAACATCCTATCTCTAAATTCAGAGATTTTCATGTCTGCGAAGTTATCCATACTTATTTCACATTAAATTAGGCCTCCAATTAAAAGGGTACTTCTTAAATTAAAGTCAGCGGGCACAGATGTCGTAATAGTCAGCAAAATGACCATTCCCAGTTTCTATGCAAGCTGCATAGTAATGTTTCGGCAAGCTTTCTATGACCGTTGTGTAAATGTCCCCGGCCTTTTTAGTGAAGTTGGTTACACCGACTTGCTCTTAGGATTAACCTAAGATGGCAAAAAGTTTAAGATAGTGCAACTACTTGATCAACCCCAAACTACTTGATCGACCCCATCAGTAATACAAGTAAAATTCAATTACATTAACAAAATCAGAGCATTAAATATTACACCCAGTGCAAGAATTACAGTGTAACCTCTGCGGTTATCTTTGTTCAATTCAAGTAATTCAAAAAAGGTTTCCATTTCTTACTGAAGATTTTGGATCTTTCTGAAGTAATGATTCTTACACATTTCCTATACATGTAAAAAGGACAAGATAAACTCGTAGTCACATTAATGTTTATTTGCAATCTCTGGTGGTAACTTAACGGCTACTCCTGGGCCATCCTGAGGAAAAAAATAAATGCAAACATTAGAAATTTTCCTAGTTGTTGCAATACACTTGCATTTTATTCTCTCTCAGGTGTCAAAAGAGTAATCATGGTTATCATAACCCAATGCTCTGAAAAAAGGTTTTCATCATGTAAAAATTTGGGGGTAGAGTGATCTTTAGTTTAAATACTTTCAGGGATTATGAAATTTTTAAAACTGAAAACAGCAAGACATCAGTTGTCTGATAAATACTCTTATCTAAAATGCTAATAATCCATTTCAAAATCTTCAGCTATAAACAAAAAAGAACTGCAAAGATGATATCTGAGAAAAGGAAAGTTATACCTTGTAGCACGTTTTGAAGGTAGAGTGCTAATGCCAAATCTGCCCGTTAATTTCTGTCAATCCATCTGAAAAGAACAATGAACAAGTTTAGACTTAAGTCATATTCATAAAATTAATATCTATAACAAGAATTTCAGATGTCAAAACATAATCATGGTTTTCATAACCCAATGCTCTGAAAAAAGGTTTTCATCCTGTACACAATGTGCCATAATTTACAATCTCATGTAATTACAAGTTTATATCCAATACAAAAATAAGTCTTACCTTTAACCATGTTCACAGGCACTGGTCAATACCATCAGCCAGTTACCTCCAAATACCTGGAAATATAAATTATTTCAAGTTATTTTAATGTACAATTCAGTGTCAAGACTAGCAAGAAGGCACTTGATCAGAGTGTTCCGGCATAAACCTGAAGACCAGCTAAGGAGCCAATCTCCAACGATAAGTAGCCTGGATTTTGATCTAGCGTCCTTACGACCAAAGAAACAAGAATGCTACCTTGGAGATACAGAACGCCAAAAACAAACTTGTATCAAAAATGTAGCTGCTTCTAAATACAACTTTAAATATGGATATTGTGTCACAAAAAGTATGCTACCTAATTTCATGATTCATGATGTGGCAAGTTTAGTGTATAACATTAAACTGCTTTAAGCACATTGTAAAATGTTGAACTTTTTTAAAAGGATATTTATGAAGAAACTCAATTAAAAAAAAAAAAACTTACCAAATTTAAACTTTCACATCCTGATAAGCCATGTGCTTCTGTGAAAAAGAAGGCAATTCATTAATTATAAATTATTACCAATATATAGTGTATCTACATTTCTTAAATTTCAGACCTCTTAACAGAATCATTTAGATCATAAACACGGACCAAGAGGATTTACTCATCACTTTAGAAATGACCAAAAAATATCAATTAGTGGCAACTTACCAATATGACCTTACAAGCCCTGGACATCTTTCAAGCAGGTCATGTTGGTAGCCTTGAAACATCACCAGCTTCCTGCAAAATAAAATTTTACTACAATACATGCATTTTTCTTTTTTTTTTTCCTTAAAATCTTTTGACAATCAGACCTCTTGACAGAATCATTAATATCATAAACACGGACCAAGAGGATTTACTCATCATAAATGTATTTCAAAGCGACTTTGTGAAGCCGCAATCTTATTTATCAAATCAAATATTTTGCAAAGTTTATATTGATATAGTCAGTTTCCATATCAACAAGATCATACCTTTTATCATTTTACAGACAAGCCAATCCTGCTTGCACATTTCCCTTTCATCCCATCTGAAAAACAATTACAAAGTGCTTGAAATTATGCCAAATTCGCCAAGAGATACTTCCTAAAAACAATATTTCAGGTGTCAAAAAGTAATCATGGTTTTCATAACCCAATGCTCTGAATAAAAGGTTTTCATCCTGTACAATATTTCACAATCTGAACATTCTAATAATTTAGAAGTATATCAAGCACAAGAACAATATTTACCTTCAAAGCCATATTCATATTCACTGACCAATGTCGGCCTGGAAACCGATTAACTGAAAAAGTAAAATATTTTAATTATCTTAACATGAAATTTAGTGTCAATGACTAGCTATGAATGTGCATGATCAAATGTTCCGGCATAAACCTGAAGACCAGCTAAGGAGCTAATCTCCAACGATAAGTAGCCTGGATTTTGATCTAGCGTCCTTACGACCAAAGAAACAAGAATGTTACCTTGGAGATACAGAACGCTGAAGGGTAAAAGCTTGCACAAGAAGTTTAATTTGTTTAAATATAGTGATAAGGAATCTAATATATAGGTTACTTTACCAATTTCACATACGAGACAAGATTGGATGCATAGAAAAAATAATGCTAAGAATAGAATCTAATTTAATAATATTCAGTAAATTCACCTTCATATTAATAAACCTAAGAAAAAAAAAAAAAAAAAAAAAACTTACCAAAATAAATATCCTTCAAAACTTGATAGCAAGATCAGGACATTTTCCTGCAAAGGAAAAACTAAATTAATAACTAATAATGAGCATAAATAGCCTTTTCCCCTCCCAAGTTATCAGACCTCTTTAGCAGAATCATTTAGATCATAAACACGGACCAAGAGGATTTACTCATCACCTTAGAAATTACAGGGGAAGGAGGTATTAAACACTATACACAAAAGAAGGGGGGGGGGGGTAACTTACCTATAGAAGCACAACTCCTCACACCTACACGTGTCATGTTGACAAGGAAGCCACACCAGCTCCTGCAAGAGAAACCTTTTCACTACATGTACATCAAATTTCATCATCTTAAAACCATTCTTAAATTCAGACCTCTTTAGCAGAATCATTTAGATCATAAACACGGACCAAGAGGATTTACTCATCATAATGAATTTATTCAAGTGATGGATTTAAACTTTCAATCCCATTAAAAATATGGAATACCAAGTTAATGTGTACATGACAAATTCACGACAGGTTGAAATAAAAAACTATTAAAAAGTTCCCCTTTCTTGAGATTTTAGGAGCTAATTTTGGTTTTAAACAAATGGATAAAACCATGTCCACTTTCAATTTATGAAACGGTTAATGGGTAAGGGGGAAAAAAAAAAAAAAAAAAAAAAAAAAGTTCCAATGAAGGGCAGTAAACGCTATCCATTTCATAAAACACGTAAACCTGTAATTAACATGCCAGATCACGTCAAGCCAACAAGTTACTAGAAATTAAAAGGATTCCAAGTTTTTTCTATAAGGTGGCCAAAAGATAGAAGCCATTTTAAACACCAGTTTCAGTCAATACCGAAGTCAGTTTACCCAATGCTGTAAAAGCCCAATATGAACTCCACCCAAACAGCTTCCAAGCTTGGACGTTCACCACAAGCCAGACCAACCCTCTGCAAAGGGGGGGGGGGGGGTTGATGGTGAATGGTGATGCTACACAATGGTACAATCTTTTAAACTAAGTGTTATTAGACCTCTTAGCATAATCATTTAGATCATAACATGGACCTATTGTTTACAAGGTAACCAGAATGTATTGTATCATTTCAGAGAATATAAACCTTCCCGAGCCAAGGTGACCATTGCAGGAGCCTTGGTCTTTGAAACGATAATTTTTTTACAATACAGATTTAGACAAGATTTGAACCAAACTGCAATAATCTGTAGCATGTAAATATACATGTGGTTCAACCATTGCATCTCGAAAAATGGGCATCAATACAAGTACTCAATACAAACCGAGACGCTACAGACTTCAACCCACGCAGATTTGCAGACAATCTTAGTCTAGCCCTTACTTTCCTCATTATACATATTTGCAGGTTTTTAGCATCGTACC
>NC_051386.1:45831133-45833633 GCF_015228065.2 Penaeus monodon | reverse complement strand
AAATCGGTGGTGGTCCTCGACCGTGCCTCTTACCTGCTGGACCTGTTGGATGACGCCTCTACCTATGCTTCCCTGACCAGCGACCCCCGTGAACGCATTGCTGCGTTCGCCTGAAAGAGATAGCAGACTGTTTTCCGGAGGCGAATCTCTACCAAAGGTTCAAGGTCATCAACCCTCCTCTCCCTCATTTATATGGGCTTCCTAAAACCCATAAGCCGGCCGTACCTCTGCGCCCCATCATCTCCCGGGGATCTGTGACGCACCCTATTGCGGCGTGGCTGGTGAAGTCTCTCACTCCCCTTCTTGGCACCTTCTCTTCTGCTCACCTTCGCCACTCTCAGGACTTCATCCCCCGCGTTTGTGGAGTATCACCGGTGATCATGATGAGCTTGGATGTTGACTCCCTGTTCACCAGAAACCATGCCCTGTCCCCGGATTTCCTGATGCAACTGAACTCTCTTTCTCCTTCCATCCGTTTCAAGGTGGAATGAGATGTTGGCAAAACAGCTCCCTTCTTGGGACACCCTGGTCCATAACTGTTCTCCTCCTCGTTCATATGGACAACACTCTCCTTCTACCCGCATACTTCACACTTCTCCTCTCATGGAAGCCTATGCATAGTGGTATGTACATACACTTCTCATACTACCCTCTAAATGTTAAGAGAGGTGTTGCCACCTCACTGCTCCTTCGTGCCCTCCGCATCTGTGACCCCCAGTTCCCAGATGGAGAGATCGACTTCCTGCGTCGCTCGTTCTCCAAACTGGGCTACCCTGGTCATGCTCTCGACGTCGCGTTATCCGGGGCACAGCGTACCTTCCACCACGACTCTCCCTAAAGAGACTCCTTACCAGCCCGTCCTCACCCTGTCCTATACTGAGGAGATCTACTCTCTCCGAGGATATCTACTCTCTCCGTCGCCCTCTTCACCCTCTCAACTGCAGGCTGATCTTTCGCCAGGTGAACACTCTCTGTCGCAACCTGGTCCATACCAGCCCTCCTTCTATCTCGAAGGTGGGCACCTATGCTGTTCCTTGTGCCTCCTGTGATAAGCAGTACTTTGGCGAGACAGGCGCCAGTCTTACCAAGCGTCTGTCTCAACATAAGTACGCTGTATCCAGGGGACACAACAACAACGCCCTCTTTTGCCATCAGTGGGACACTGGCCATCAAATGGTCAGCGGTGCGGATTGTCTTTCCTTCCGCTGATGTTCACGTTCGCAGACTGGTGGAATCCTCCCTAATAAAGCTTCTGCCTAATTTCAACTTGAACAGCGGCTTTTCTCCTACTGATAGTCTCCTTGCTTCCCACATCCTCCGCCTTCTCCCGTATGCCGGCCACCCGGCGCATAGTCCGCCTGATCCTTCGACCTGATGTGACCTCCCTCTGCTTCTGTTCGTCTGTCCTCACCTGCCCCGTGTTACCGCGTTGCCTCTCCTCTCTCTCTTTTATACCCTCTCCTCTTCAGACCTGAGGATGGACTCCAGGTGGATTTCGAAACTGTAGTCTCATTTTCATAAATCTAATTTTTGTATTGTGGGTTTTTCTTCCTTAATAAAATATGCGTCAATTTCTAGTTTAAACTAAATACAGCGAGCGTCCTTTGGACTAACAGTTTCCCTTATGATAATATGACTGTGACAGTTTCCTTTATGATAATATCACTGTACAATAGCGTAGAATATAAAGTGATATTTTAATAAATAACTCTTAGATTTTAACTAGTATACCCAAGCAATTTTCTGGTGAGTTGAAATATAAGGTAGTACTGCTACGTTATGCCTGGTACAGGAACAATTCCAGGTCAATGTCTTGAAAACCTGACCTTCACTTTCCTTATACCTTAATGTATAATGCGAGTACCACCTGGCCATCCACGCATCGTGCACCAGGCATGTAAATGGTAGCGGCCAAAGTGGGATAAGCGGGGGACACGGTATTCGCATACAAGAGAAAACAAATTCAGTTCATATTAAGAAGTGAAATGGTTAGATTTGAGTTATACTTCATCATTCCTTACATTTATACGTGTACATAGCTGTATATAGCACCTGTTTTATCTTCGGCAATTCATGAGTACTTTACATCCACAGTACCTTACATTGAACTTTTGTCATCACTAATTAGCCGGGGGAAATGATGAACACCATTACGTTGCTTGCTTGTTTATTTTAGTCTTAGCACGTAGCTTACATGTTCTCCAACCTTGTACCAGTCACTAAGGCTTAAAATATATATACTGGTGAGTTCCAGGTAAGATACATTCTAATCGTGACCTTACGTTGTGGGATAAAAAGAGGCGAGTTCCGAACGGCAAGGAGGCGAGACTAGATCTGCCGGTACTCCCAAAGTACCAGGGGGTATCTGCGCCATCTAGTGGTTGAATTGTAACGGTTTATAACGTCACTAATGACCACATGGCAAACCACTAGCAGACACCATCCAGTTATGTTGCTAAAACTTGTCTAATTGCAATTCATTATATGCAACGCTATCTTC
>NC_051386.1:45817756-45823533 GCF_015228065.2 Penaeus monodon | reverse complement strand
CCCTCGAACTCAGATTGCCGTCGTGACAGTCTTGAGTCCGACGCTCTAACCACTCGGCTACCGCGGCCAACAATATTATCATTATCATTGTCATAATCATTGCTGTTATTACTATCATTATTGCTACTACTATTATCATTGTCATTATTATCCTTTATTATTATCATTATTAGTATTTTTATTATCATTATTAATATTAATGTCGGTGTTTTTGTTATAATCATTAGTTTTATTATCATTAAGATGAACTGAAAGTTTTAAGCTCGAAACTTATTTTTCTTAAGAGTTACGATATAGTAGAAAGGTTAATGTTTGGGTTTGAAATATTTTTCAATGATCATAACATCTAAAATTTGACAACTAACATTTTTTCTGGGAAATTTTATTTTTTACAAACACGCGAGTAGCTTTTTCATTTGGACTCTGTTTAAATTTCTTGTAATTGAGCTTTAGACCTTTTTCACACAAAAAAACCCTGTTATGAGTGGATCTTGGCAACGCACAACGAATATCAACCATTTTGCTATTAGGACTTTCGTGGAACAAAATACGGAAATCCACTCACGCATTTGTTTGTCGATGCAACTCTAAAAAGAGATCGTCAAATTCCTACTCTGTTCCCAATAGATTTAATAAAATATGAGTGGAAAAATACTCTTCCGTGCTTGATACTATGGAAGAAAAACCCACAAATACAAAACTAGATTTGTGAAAATGAGACTACAGTTTCGAAATCCACCTGGATTCCATCCTCAGGTCTTTCCTCTTCAGACCTGAGGATGGAATCCAGGTGGATTTCGAAACTGTAGTTCTCATTTTCATAAATCTATTTTTTATATTGTGGGTTTTTCTTCCAAGTATCAGCACGGAAGAGTTTTTTTCCATTCAATCATGGACCCCACGGTTAAAAGAAATCTTCTCACCAACTACCTTTCCTCCGTGACTGCCTCGATGAGCAGGTACTCCCTTCCTCCATTTTAAATGTCCCTGAAACTTTCTGAGGAAGGATCCCCCTTTTCCCGGGGACTATGCACTTTTCTCTCCTCCTTGAACGCATTCGCGCTGGCAGGAGGGACGTCGAGCATACCTTCTACCGTTCACGAGTACGTTCGGACTTCCTGAAGGAGCGACCCCCCAGACATAGCTTCCAGCTCATATCCGACGTTGATCATGATTCTTCCCGGTCCCTCTCCACCAACCATGGCCGCTCTCTCTCCCAGAAACTCTCTAGCCTGACCGCCCGCAGTCCTTGGTCCCGCTTCTCCCTCACCGACGCTGTCCCCAACCTATCTTCCCTGTTCTTGACCACCTCACCAGCTACAACTCCTTGGCTTCGGTCTTTCCTTTGCTCTCCGCCCTCACCCCTTACCTCCATCGACGTTATTTCACCCTTTTGACCGTTCATTTCTTCTCACAGGAACTCTTTGCCTGAGTCTTCTCCTCCGTGGTGCTTCATCCCGGCCCTCGAATCTCCTCCATCCTAACCCTTCCATTCCCGGGCGTTACCGTGAGGCCCTTCAAAGCCTGCACAGGGAGGACGTCACCATTCTCCCTTCTGACAAGGACAAATCGGGGGTGGTCCTCGACCGTGCCTCTTACCTGCTGGACCTGTTGGATGACGCCTCTACCTATGCTTCCCGGGCCCAGCGACCCCCGTGAACGCATTGCTGCGTTCGCCTGAAAGAGATAGCAGACTGTTTTCCGGAGGCAAATCTCTACCAAAGGTTCAAGGTCATCAACCCTCCTCTCCCTCATTATATGGGCTTCCAAAAAACCCCATAAGCCGGCCGTACCTCTGCGCCCCATCATCTCCCGGGGATCTGTGACGCCCCCTATTGGGGCGTGGCTGGTGACGTCTCTCACTCTTGGCACCTTCTCTTCTGCTCCCCTTCGCCACTCTCAGGATTCATTCTCCCGCGTTTGTGGAGTATCACCGGTGATCATGATGAGCTTGGATGTTGACTCCCTGTTCACCAAGGTCCCGCTTGATGACGTCCTCGCTTTCCTTCAGAGGAGACTCCCCGCAAAGGACCCTCGTCTCCCTCTGCCCACCGACGTCTTCCTCCAGCTGATTCGTCTGTGTGTGGAGTCTAATTCCTTTTTCCCCGGACAGGAAACAGGGTTTCCTGTCCGGGGACAGGAAACCATGCCCTGTCCCCGGATTTCCTGATGCAACTGAACTCTCTTTCTCCTTCCATCCGTTTCAAGGTGGAATGGGATGTTGGCAACAAGCTCCCTTTCTTGGACACCCTAGTCCATAGCTCTGCTGACCACTTCTCCTTCTCCATATACAGGAAGCCTATGCATAGTGGTATGTACATACACTTCTCATACTACCCTCTAAAGTTTTAAGAGAGGTGTTGCCACCTCACTGCTCCTTCGTGCCCTCCGCATCTGTGACCCCCCGTTCCCAGATGGAGAGATCGACTTCCTGCGTCGCTGTTTCTCCAAACTGGCTACCCTGGTCATGCTCTCGACGTCGCGTTATCCGGGGCACGGCGTACCCTTTCCCCCACGACTCCCTCCTAAAGAGACTCCTTACCAGCCGTCCTCACCCTGTCCTATACTGAGGAGATCTACTCTCTCCGAGGATATCTACCCCTCTCCGTCGCCCCTCTTCACCCTCTCAACTGCAGGCTGATCTTTTGCCAGGTGAACACTCTCTGTCGCAACCCGGTCCATACCAGCCCTCCTTCTATCTCGAAGGTGGGCACCTTGCTGTTCCTTGTGCTCCTGTGATAAGCAGTACTTTGGCGAGACAGGCGCCAGTCTTACCAAGCATCTGTCTCAACAAAGTACCGCTGTATCCAGGGGACACAACAACAACGCCCTCTTTTGCCATCAGTGGGACATGGCCATCAAATGGTCAGCGGTGCGGATTGTCTTTCCTTCCGCTGAGTTCACGTTCGCAGACTGGTGGAAATCCCCCTAATAAAGCTTCTGCCTAATTCAACTTGAAAAAGCGGCTTTTCTCCTACTGATAGTTTTCCTTGCTTCCCCCATCCTCCGCCTTCTCCCGATGCCCGGGCCCCCCGGCGCATAGTCCGCCTGATCCTTCGACCTGATGTGACCTCCCTCTGACTTCTGTTCGTCTGTCCTCACCTGCCCCCTGTTACCGCGTTGCCTCTCCTCTCTCTTTTTTATACCCCCTCCTCTTCAGACCTGAGGATGGACTCCAGGTGGATTTCGAAACTGTAGTCTCATTTTCATAAATCTAATTTTGTATTTTGGGTTTTTCTTCCTTAATAAAATATGCGTCAATTTCTAGTTTAAACTAAATACAGCGAGCGTCCTTTGGACTAACAGTTTCCCTTTTGATAATATGACTGTGACAGTTTCCTTTATGTAATATCACTGTACAATAGCGTAGAATATAAAGTGATATTTAATAAATAACTCTTAGATTTTAACTAGTATACCCAAGCAATTTTCTGGTGAGTTGAAATATAAGGTAGTACTGCTACGTTATGCCTGGTACAGGAACAATTCCAGGTCAAAGTCTTGAAAACCTGACCTTCACTTTCCTTTTACCTTAATGTATAATGCGAGTAACCACCTGGCCATCCACGCATCGTGCACCAGGCATGTAAATGGTAGCGGCCAAAGTGGGATAAGCGGGGGGACACGGTATTCGCAAAACAAGAGAAAACAAATTCAGTTCATATTAAGAAGTGAAATGGTTTTGATTTGAGTTATACTTCATCATTCCTTACATTTATACGTGTACATAGCTGTATATAGCACCTGTTTTATCTTCGGCAATTTATGAGTACTTACATCCACAGTACCTTACACTGAACTTTTATCATCACTAATTAGTTGGGTAAAATTATGAACACCAAAACACTGCTTGCTTGTTTATTTTAGTCTTAGCACGTAGCTTACATGTTCTCCAACCTTACCAGTCACTAAGGCTTAAAATATATATATGGTGAGTTCAGGTAAGATCCCATTCTAATCGTGACCTTACGTTGTGGGATAAAAGAGGCGAGTTCCGAAGGGAAAGGGGAGGCGAGACTAGATCTGCCGGTACTCCCAAGTACCAGGGGTATCTGCGCCATCTAGTGGTTGAATTGTAACGGTTTATAACGTCACTAATGACCACATGGCAAACCACTAGCAGACACCATCCCAGTTATGTTGCTAAAACTTGTTAATTGCAATCATTATATGCAACGCTATCTTCTGATAAGATAGTGTTTCCTAAATACCTGGGCATGAAAGTGGCAATAAGTTTTTAGCATGTACGTAGCAAACCCCCACGTACGTTTGCGCACAATATTTACGGGTGGCATCTCGCAGTTCCCCCACGAGAAAGTATAATTCATGCTAAAAAAATTCCATTATACATGAAAGGGATAAAAAAAACTCAAAGACTACTGGTGTTGGTTCTCGGTGTCCATTTTCCATTGGGTTCATTAAATAAGACTCTCCCAAGGACAGTCATACCAAAAGGGGGGGGAGGGGGTACCGTGGTAGGACGAGAGTGGACGAATAGTCCTACCATAGAAGAGCTTACACGTGGTAGAAAAAAACAACCATGCAAAAACTAGATTTATTGGAAATGAGACTACACACTGTGGGGTTTTATACCATAGTATCAACATGGAAGAGTGTTTTTCCATTCAGTTTTTAAAAATATATGTGTTACCCGTCCAATACACACTTTTTCGTTTTCTTTGCGCGCACGAGGAAGTATGTAACGCTGCACTTGGATGTCGAGTTCAGTAGGTCGAAAACCATCGGAGAGAAAAACCTATCAGTGAGTGTCTCTCCTTTTTGTCGTGGAGAAAACCTGGAAGTGGTGATTTTTCTTTTGGCTTACGCTTTGTGAATCTTTCTACTTAGTATTGATACATCATGTGTTTTGATTTTTTACGCATGTCTTACATTATTTATTGTGGACATTGGTCATCCCCAGTATCAGTTTGGTGCACTGATATACAACTGCATGAAGTGCAAAAGAAAAGGTTTGCGATTCAGTTATGTAATTTAAATTATTCATCATCATCGTTGTAATTTCTGTTATTAAAAAAAATGATTGTTTTAGCGATGGTTATGATTGTGGTAATCAGCTATATCGAAGTAATTACTAATTTAGTCGTTATTGTTTTAAATATATATTTTATTGGTTTTAATTAGGGAAATTGCCGCGGTTTAAAACTATAGTGGTTCCATCATCTTTATTAGGGTTTCCATTATGATAAAATTTTTATTATTTGTGTTATCATTGTGTGTTATTTATTTTGTATTAGGGAATTTTTCTTCACCATCATCACCATCTTTTGGGTGCTATTATTTTTGTTATTTTATCAACCAATGTGATTATCTGTTAGAATGGGTTACATTTTATCAGTATCATTATGATCTTTATTCATGTATCTATTTTTAATGCTGTTGTTAACACTGTAATGATGAAACTCATCATGATGAAATTTATTATCGTGTTTTATCGTCAATTGTTTAAGAAAAATACCAATGTAAGTGAAATTGCCATCAGTAGTAGTATATATATATATATATATATATATATTTTATATATATATATATATATATATATATATATATAATATATATATATATATACATATATATATATATATATATATATATATAAAATATTATAAATATATATATATGTGTGTGTGTGTATGTGTAATGTATGTATGTGTATGTATATGTAAGGGATGTATATATATATAAATATTTATATATAAATATATATATATATATATATTATATTATAATATGATATATGTTGTTGTTGTTTTGTTTTT
>NC_051386.1:45815961-45817656 GCF_015228065.2 Penaeus monodon | reverse complement strand
TATATATATGATATTTGTAGTATTTTATATAAAATATGTAAAATATTATTTTTTTTTAAAAATGTATATATATATTTTAATAATATTAGTATGTATATATTTTAATGTATAATATGTTTTGTATGAAATATATATTATGTATATATATGTATGTTGTTATATATATTGATATATAGTAGTATGTATATATATTATTTATTATTTTAGTATGTATTATATTGTTAATTTTATGTATGTTTATATTAATTAAAATTATGATGTATGTAATATATTGTATAATATGTAGGTATTATATATTTTGTATATATATGTATGATGTATTATAATAATGTATATTTAGTATGTAATAATTTTTATTTTTGTATGTATGTTAAAAATTTTATAGATGTTTTATATTTTTGTATTTTTGTTTTATTATATAAATGTTATATATGTATGTATGTTATTTTAATTTTTTTTAAATGTATAATATATGTAAATGTATTATTATATATATGTATATATATGTTGAAATTTTATTGTATATATATGTATGTTGTAATAATAGGGAATTATGTATGATGAAATATATATTTTAATAATATATGTAGTATGTAAATATTAAATTTTATATGTATGTAATATATTTAAATTTGTTTTATGTAAAAATTTATGTATATATTTATGTTTAAATATGTATGTAGTAATATATATATGTTATAAGTATGTATGTATGTAATATTATGTATATATATGTTGTTTTTATATTATATGATATATAGTTGTATGATAATAATATATCTATGTATGTTTTTTTATATATATGTATAAATTTTTTTTTTAAATTGTATTATTATATATTTTTTTATTATGATGTATATTATAGTATATATATGTATGTATTATATATATATTGTATAATTTGATGTATGATATTAAAATTGTATAATATGTGGGATGTATATTATATATGTATATATATGTATTAATTATATATTTAGATATAATTTTGATATTATGTATGTTTAATAAATATTATATAATGTAGTTGTATATATATATTATATATTTTAAAAGTATTTATTTATATATATATAATATATTTATATATATGTATGTATTTATAATATAAATGTATATATATGTATGTATTATATATATATATTTATGATAATATTATGTATGTATTATAATATTTGTTTTTTGTATGTTTTATATATTATAAGTATATATATATGTATTTATATTTATGTATTATTTTATATATTTATATTTTATATTATATATATATTCATATATATATATATATATATATATATATATATATATAATATATCATATCTATATATATATATATATATATATATCTATATATATATATATTTCATATATTATATATATATATATATTATTATATATTATTATATATATATATATATATATATATATATATATACACCACAACTGCAAGAGGAGCACACAAAATTGGTCCCACTTTTTATACTGTTGGCTACAGCTCAAAGGAATTTAAGTAATGAGGCAAAAAGGAGGCTGCTCCTCTAAAGTACACAACTGTTTAGCATAGACAACTTGGAGCAGGCTCAGCTGCACATGTTGTAAAGATATCCCATCACAAGGGATAATCTGCCACAATGTGATAGGGCATCATTCTGATCCATCCCTTTGTGAATGGGTAAGATATTAAATATTCTCATT
>NC_051386.1:45807417-45813361 GCF_015228065.2 Penaeus monodon | reverse complement strand
TTGTATATAGATGTATGTATGTATTTATATATATATGTATATATATGTATGTATGTATGTATATATAGATGATATATAATGTCTGTATGTATATACATCTGTATATATATGTATGTATGTATCATTATAGTCTATATATGTATGTATGATATATATATGTATATATCTGTATGTCTGTATCTATATCTATGTATATAATATGTATGGAGTAATATATATGTATATATATGTATGTATGTAATATATAGATGTATATATATGTATTTATGTATATCTATATAGTATATATATGTATGTATGTCATATAATATATATGTATATGTATGGTAATATATATGATATATCGATGTTATATGTAGATATTAATGTATAAATGTATGTATGTATATATATAAGGTATATATATGTATGTATGTATATTATTATATATATATATATATATGTATGTATATCTATATATTATATAATGTTATGTTGTATTATAATATATATGTATATATATGTAGTATGTATATAATATATATATGTATATATATGTATGTATGTATAATAATATATATATGTATATATATGTATGTATGTATTATATATTACTATAATATGTATATATATGTATGTATGTATATATATGTATGTCTGTTATATATATGTATGTATGTTATATTATATATATGTATATATATTATATATATGTAAGATAGATGTTAATATATGAATATCATATATATATCTAATAATACATAATATATATATATATATATTATATTCAATATATATTATATATATAGATATATATATTATATATATATATATTAATATATATATATAGATATATATATATACTTATATATATATTAGATATATAATTATATATTATATATATATATAATAATATAATATATATATATACTCATATATATATATATAAATATATATTTGCATATGTGTTTCTATATATATATATATATATATATATATATATATAAAAATATATATCTATACACCACAACTGCCAAGAGGAAGCACACCAAAATTGGTCCACTTTTTAACTGTGGCTACAGGCTCAAAGGAATTATTAAGTAATCGAGGCAAAAAGAGAGGCTGCTCCTCTAAAAGTACACAACTGTTTAGCATAGACAACTTGGAGCAGGCTCGGCTGCACTGTTGTAAGATATCCCATCACAAGGGATAATCTTGCCACAATGTGATATGGCATCATTCTGATCCATCCTTTGGTGAATGGGTAAGATATTAAATATTTCATTTATTTGTATGATTGTGCGAAAGAGCAAGATTTAAAATATCATAATAAGATATATACAAATACTCTATCTGTGATTTATATTGATATCATGTTAAATTTTGTCTGTGTATCACATCTAGTGTTGTCTTTGTGTTTTGTCACAGAAAACCTATTGGTGTTCTCCACCCTAATTAGTGTCTCCCATTATCTCCCAGGGTTCCCCGTTTGAACGAGAGTATGAGATATTGCGGTTGCCACCTTGCAACTGTTGAGTTGCTTCGGGCAGAGGTATCCTTGGATCGGAGATAGGCAAGGAAAATCAACGGAGGTCATTGATGCAGGTGAGTGTTACCAGATAATAGGAATAGGACTCAGAAGAAGGCAGTAATTTATAGATTGAAACACCTTAGAGAGAGGAGAGGAGGGATATGAAATAATGAAAAGAAGTAGAGAGAGAGGGAGGGAGGGAGAGTGAGTGAGTGACTGTGTTTGTGTGCCTCATGGCGTCTTCATCAACTTATTCATTGCACTTGCAGCTAGAATCAGGTTATGTGGAAACACGATGGGAAAGCAGGAAAACTACGTACCTGTATAATGAAGGCTATGGTAGGGAGATTTTTTAATAGTGTTTATGGAAGTCTGTACAGCCACCTTTTGCAGGGAGCTGGGAGTGATTGATCTGGTGGTGGGATGTAGCCGCAAAATCGCAACAAACCGGAATGTAAGAATGGCTTAATCCTTGATGGATTTCCTCGCACTGTGGTCAGGCAGAGAAGGTGACTAAATTGTGTTAGTCTCCTTTCCCAATTGCCTTTAAAGTAGTTATGGAAGGTATTTTTCATATATTTATGCAATGCAACTATTTGTGTACAACATTTATGGCCAGTATGTAAATTTCTGTGTTATCTGTTGCCTTGTTTGAATACACAGTACTTGATGGTCTGGCTATAACAGTCTGCAGCCATATGCACAAAACTCCATATATATTAGTTACAAAGTCTGCTCATACCTATCAATCTCTTTCACAGCGTGATGACATGTTGGAGCAGAGGGAGAGCAGGAAGCTGGATCTGTAACTGATGAACTTTCATAGACGATAGCCTGCTGGTCGCCGTATCACAGCCGTTCTCGTTCACAAACCCTCTTTGGACGCGCATACCATGAAGAGTTCTACCCCCCAAGGCCAATTGACTGATGATGTAGGTGGATTTACTTAGGGGATTATTACAAATTAAGAAATTAATAGATGTTTGCTTGTTTTCTGAGACTGCATTGATATATAATGTTTTTATTTTCATATTTATATATATATATATATCTAGAATATATATATGATTATAGTATATATAAAATTTTTCTTTATTTTTATTTTTTTTTATATTATATATATATTATATGTATATAATATATATATATACTATAGATATATTATAGCAATATATATATGTAGATATATTTAGATATATATATATATATTGATATAATCTATTACATATATATATATAATTATATTATATATATATATTTATATTATTGTCTATATAATATATATTTTGTATTGATATATATAGATTTAGATATTATATATATTTAGAGATATAGAGATGTATATATATGTCATATATTATGATTTATATTATATATTATATTTATATATAATATATTTATATTTTATATATATTATAAGTATTATAGAATATATATAGATATTATAGATAATATATATTTATATATATATATATATTATATATATATATAATATATATATATTTATATATATATATATTATATATATATATATATATTTATATATTTATTTATATATATTATATTATATATAATATATATATATTATTTTATTTATATTATATTTTTTATTTTATCTTTTATTTATTATATTATATATAATATTATGATATATATATATTATTTACACAAAATTATATAATTTAAATTTTTAATTTTTATATATATTTTAATTATTATATATAATATGATATATAAATAAAAACTATATATGTATATATTGAAATTATATATCAAATATATATATGTATATATGTATATATTGTATATTATATAATATCTATATATGTATATATATATATGTATTAATTTTGTGTATATATATGTTTTTAATATATTGTATATATATATGTATATATATATGTTATATATATGGTATATATATATGTGTATATATATTATTATAAAATTTAGTTATATATATGTATATATATATATGTAATATAAAAGATGTGTATATATTATATGTTATTATATTACATTATAAATATTGTTTTATATATGTATGATTATATGATATATATGTATGTATATACATACATATAATTATTTTTTTATATATATACATATAATTATATATATTTTATATATTAATTAATGTGTATATAGGTTACTGGCTTATTATTTTTATTTTTTGAAGTGGAACTGAAAGCCATGTAAAGTTCTCTTGTATAGTTTTAATAACAATTATTTTACAGTTATTTTGTATGGAAATATTTGACTTTTGCTACTTTGAATCAGACAGACTGCTATAATTTATTTTTTTGCATATTATTTTAATGTATTTGACTATATCAACAATAATATTTCTTACATATTTGTTGAAATGCTTGATGGTCATGGAAAGTATTTTGCCCAAGAATAATTTTTTTTTCTTTTTTTCTTTTTTTTCTTTCTTTTTTTGTAAAAGATCACTGGGGAGCCATTGATCCGGAGGTCGGACGACAACCCAGAAACACTGATTAAGCGACTGGAAGCCTACCACAAGCAGACTTCTCCTCTTGTTGATTATTATGCCAGAAAGGGTATGTTGTGGAACTTTTATGATAGGTAGAAAATGGTTCCTTAATTTTTTTCTTTCACTTGTAAACCTCATGCTAACAGCATGACTGAACCCCGTTCCGAAGGGCATGCGTAAGTGGCTGGCTGTTAGTTGTTTGTGCTAAACAGTTATTCACTTTTTTGGCCATTAATACATTGATATAGGAGCTACAGGAGCAGTATGCATGAAAGTTCCCAGACAGGTAAAATCGTCTGAGATGGCAAGAATGACAAAGATTCTGCTGAGACTGTCTCAAAAGTAGTCTCAGTTGCTGAAATTTATCTCAACTCTATCTCAAATATTGCACAAGTTGAGTGTGTCTTAAGTCATTTGAGAGAATAGACTTACCTCATCCGGCAAGAAAAATAACAATTGAAAATTTTTGTAAACAAACATGGAAGAGCACGTGATAGATCAACCCCATAGAGCCATACTGAGAAAGGATGTGCGTGTGTGTGTGTGGGGGGGGGGAGTTATGTATGAGAAAAATTATACATTAACCCTTTTCCGACGTTTAGTATTCATAGAGGCCGGGGCCTCGCTGCCGGGGGCTTATATCGTCGCCCTAGCATGCACAACCACTCCTGCCAAATACCAGCATCCCATGCCGTTTCTTCGTAATACTACGAAGATATTTTGTATTTTCAGTTTTCATTATTTTCTAAAGTCTCTACTTGCCAAACTTCCTGATAAATTGAGACTGAAGGATATTTGATCATTATTCGGTCTATAGTCCAAATGAAATAAGCAGTGTGCGGCATCATGTTTTTTTTTTGCATGGTAAAAATGAGAAAGTGTAAAAAACGACTTAATCACACTTTCAGTGGCAGAAAAATAATCTTTTGCTGTGATTGTAAAAAAAAAAAAAAACTCGTGGCATGTCCATACATACACTATGGCATGTGCGTACGTGCCCCCAGCAGATGGTCCCGCCATGCCATGGCATGTGCGTAAATGCCACCCGTCGGTAAAGGGTTAATAAGAAAAAAAACACAGCCACAAACATCCTGCTTTATGATTATTATAGACTTTAAAAGTAGATAATTTCATGATAAAGTAAAAATTATATCTGGCTGGTTACTGTAATTAGTATTTTTCTGCATCATGATTTACTTGTTAAATGATGATAAAATCAATTTGTGTACTCTTTCGATATTACAATTATCATCATTGTAATTATCATTTGAATAATCTTTTATTTTACTGAAAATGAGTAAAAATTATAGTCTGAATTTAGCTAAATTATATATTAACCCATCACTGCTGGGTAACAGAAATCCCTGAGTGTGATCAACTCTGGTAATTTCTGGCAGTGGTCAGACACTGGGTGCAGGAGTCCACTACATCAAATAGAATATCCCGCTCCACGCGCTCTGGTGTGTTGCTGAACATACAGGTGTACCCCGCAGACCAAGACTAAGCACTGGTACATATGACCTGTCTGTGATGGGTTAAATTCTATGTCTAAGAAATGCATCTAAGAGCACACAAACTATTTTCATCATAATTTCCATAAATAGTTCAAGCAAGAGTAAAGCATATTTGATACAAGTAACCAGCAAAATATTTTTTTTTTTTTTTACTTGTTCATAAAAAATCTTCCCTAACTCCTATAAAATCTCGTATATTTTATCAGTCTTTAGTAAAGGGAAACATCATGTTAGTTACAAAGTTTTTAATTATTCAGTGTCTAAACTTTATGGTTTTTGATTTATGGCTACCAGAAATCCTGTAACGAGGGACCGCTGTTGACTCCACAGGATTGGCATTTTCATTATTGATTCAATTTTTATGTACCAAGGACTTGCATGTGTTACTCATGTAAACACTTCATATTTAAAGTGTTTATCATA
>NC_051386.1:45789175-45801675 GCF_015228065.2 Penaeus monodon | reverse complement strand
TATTTTAAATCGTTTAAAACAAAAAAAGATTTAGACCTGATTGACAAGGGGCCAGAGGGGGGGCCAGAAGTCTTTTCCCCTGGTTTTAAAGGGGATAAAAAAAATAAATTTTAAAAAAAATAAAAAAATTACAAAAAATGAAACACAAAATTTTTGAAAGTTAGGACAAGAAGAGGAAATGCAAAAAAAAAATTTCTTTTAAATTTGGAAAGAAAAATCAAGAAAAAGACCGGAAAAAATGGAAAAAACAAAAATTTAGGAAAAAGAAAAATAAAAAAAGGGGTGGCAAAGAACTTGTCACCACACACTCATGTCCAGCCTACAATCCCAAGTCCCATCAGAGAGGCCACTCACATAATCCTAATGCCTGTATTTTGGGCCATATGATTGTGATGAAGCACCGAGATCCAATGGGTTAATCATTAATGACTCAAACTAATATCTAAATATCAGTTGGGACACGAGGACAGGAGTTGGGTTCTACAGTTAACGGAATATCAACACAGATTTTGCACTTTTTAGGAGCGCTTTATGGAGCCTTTTTTAAGCCAAATTATTCATAATTTTGAACAATGTCTAACAAATACATGGACCACCATCCAAGTAACATTCTCTGTACTGCCAACAGGGTACAATTCAATGGAATTTAAGCAAATTTCTTTCAAATATTATAAATGAAAATCAATCTATTTTTCTCTGGATGGGGATTCATGACTGTAGTGAATCAGAAATATGATTAATTGTTACAAGGGACACAGATACTCCTTCCTTAAACTACAAAATTACAACAAATGGACCAGATAGGGTGTCAGCACACACAAGTACAAATGCTTAATGCATGCAGATCAAAGGGCTAGTGAAGGTGGTACTAGATGAATCATGACAATGATTTTACAAAGGTAGTGTGGATAAAAATGATAAAAGGGAGCATCTTTTAAAATTTCACATGAGAAGGGGGGGTAATTACATTAAACATAGGGGTAACTAAAATATAAAAATCTATGCGATTCTGCAAGTGTACAAATAAGGATGTGTATAAGATGTGAATATGTATAGTGAATGTATTTAGGCAATCCTCATATTTTTTTACCTTAACCCTTTCCAGACAAGTTACGTGTACAAGCGTCATAACATACCACTTGGTCTGCGGGGTACAGCTGTACATGTGGCGACACGCTAGAGCGCGTGGAGCGGGATGTTCCCCTTTTGTAGGGGGACTCCCACGCCCAGTGTCTGGCTGTTGCCAGAGTTTTTTATACTCAGAGATTTCTTTTTTTTGCATAGGAGAGATAACCTCTGTTTTGTGGTCATCTGGCATTATTATTTTCAGAAGCCTATAAAACAATCTCTTTGACAGAGCCCTCCCTCCCTTTGAGATCTTTAAAAATTTCCCAAAGAAAATATCAAAACCCATACTTTAGAAAATTTAAAAAGGCCCCCGGGATTTTTAAAACCCCTCCTCCCCTGAAAAGTTTCTGAAAAGTTTTTAAAAATGTAAATAATGGTGCTTAAATTTTGGGATGAATTTTTTAGGTAGGGAAAGTTTTTCCTAGGGACACCAGGTCATGTAAAACAAAGAGTCAAAGATTAGTAATTTGAGTTTTTAGAAGGCCAAACACTAAAAACAGGAAATAAAGATAAAAATAGGAAAAAGAAAGCATTTTAACTAACAAGATTCTCACTACAGCATTGCAAAATGTGTACATAAAATATCTACTGGCTCATTTGAAACCAAAAATAAAGATTTATGAAAAGAATACAAAAGGTTTACAAATATCTTACCATTGATGATCACCTCTGACACAGCTATCTTATGGTTAATTTTGTGAAATTAAATATGCAGATTTTACTTCATCATCTCATTATCAAGCTACACATGGGTTAAACATTAAGAGAAAAAAAAAAAGAGACAGAAAAATGGGTACCAATCCTTCAAGGGATGAAAATATCATCATGTATTACTTGAGAACCAAAGCCTTTCACACTTTTGTTAATTGCCAAGTCTTAGCCTAGGGTTATGAACAGACCAACATGCAAATAAGTTTAGCTGACATGGAGTACCTGGTCCTTATAGAAACATCACTATGTCCTTACTCTTAGCATTTTCAAAGATAGTGGTAATAGTCCTGAAAACCTCGTTGGCTGGTCGAGAAGCATCTATCGCTGTATGGATGCCTGTGAAATAGAAATATGTGAAAAGTCCCATCTATATATGTATCATATATATACTTCATATATTGTATGTATATAAATATAATTATATATATATATTATATATATAATATAACATATACATATTATATATATATATATATATTATATATATATATATATATATATTATATATATATATATATATATATATTATATATATATATATATATATATATATATATATTATATATATATATATATACATATATATTATATATATTATATATACATATATATACACATATTATACATATACATATATATACACATATATATATATACATATACATATATATACACATATATATATACATCATATATATACTACACACAGACACACACACATATATATACACATATACATACACACACACACACACACACACACACGCACACCACACCCCACACACAAAACCACACCACCCCACACACATATAATATTATATTTATATAATAATATATAATATATTATATATATATTTTTATTAATATATATATATATATATTTTTTTTTTAAATATTATATTTTTTTAAAATTTTTAATATATTATATTAAAATTTATTTTTTTTTTTATTTTTTTTTTTTTTTTTTTTCAAAAAAAATTTTTAACCCAAATAATTTTTTTGTTTTTATTTTTTTTTAAATTTTTTTAATTTTTCAATCTTTTTTTTAGTTATTTTTATTTGGGCTTTAAATTTTATATTTTTTTTTTTTTTTTTTTTGTTTTTTTTAAAAAACATTTGGGGGGTTAGATAATTCCTTTTTTTATTTATTTTAAACAAAACCCCCCTTTTTTTGGTTTTTTTAATATTTTTTAATTATTTTTTAAAAATAATTTCTTTTTTAAACAAAAAAAAATTTAATATTCTTAAAAAATAAAAAATTTTACAAAATTTAATAAAATTTTTTCCCAAATTTTTAATAAAATTTTTAATAATAATAATTATATATTATTATATACATATAATAAATTATAAAAAAAATTTTATACTTTAATTATATAACATATAATTAATATAAAATATAAAATATTATTATAAAATATATACATATTAAAAATATATTAATTAATAATAATAAAAATTATATTAACTATTAATAAATATATAATACATTAAAAAATTTTTTTAAACATATATATCTTTAAAAATTTTAATAAAAATATTATAATATAAATATAATATTATAAAATATTATCATTATTATAAATAAAAAAAAATTTATTACCTATATAATATTTAAAATAAAATTTAAAATTTTAAAAAATTTTAATATTTAATTTAATATATAAATATAATAATATAAATAATTAAAAATATAAAATTATATAAATATACATATAAATTTATAATATAATAATATAAATTTTTCCTAATTTTATAAAAAAAAAAAATATATAAATTTATTATAACATATATAATTATATATTAAATAAATTTATTATATAATATAATAAAAATTATATAATATTATATAATATTAAAATAATATATATAATTTTAAAATATTTTTATATAATATAAAAAAAATTCCTTTAAATATATAATATATACATTATAAATATATAATATAATAAATTTAAAATTAAAAATATTATAAAAAAAAAACCAAAAAAAAATTATTTTAATATTATATATTTATATTTTTTTTAAAAAAAAAATTATTTTAAATTATAAAATTAAAATTTTTATTTTTAATATATTAAAAATTTTCATTAAATTTTTTATTTTTTAAAATTAAAATATTTATATAAAAAAAAAAAAACAAAAATATATATTTTTTTAAAATATAAAATTTTATTATATTTATATTAAATTTTATTTTTTAAATTTAAATTATTTTTAAATTTAACTTTTGTATTTTAATTTATATTATAAAAATTTACTATTTAATCTTTTTAATATTATAAATTATAATTAAAATTTTTAAAAAAATTAATACAAAATTAAAAATTATCTTATAATATATAATAATAAAAAATTATATAAATTTTTAGAATATATATATTTAATTTTTTTAATATAAAAAATTTTTTAACATTAAAAAAAAAAATTTTAATTTAATAATATATTTTAATATAACCTTTTATTATACATAAAATATATATCCCATAAAAAATTTTTAAAAAAATTAACTAATCCCAATATATAATATTATATAAAATTAAAAATTTATATAAAATATATAAATAAATATAAAATAAATATATAAATAATATAATAAAAAACCAAAAATATACAAAATAACTATATACATAATATATAAACAAAAAAAAAAATTATATAATAAAATAAATTTTAATATAAATAATAATTTTATAAAAAATTTTTTAATATATATAAATAATTATATAATATTATATAAAAATATAAATTATAATATATTATTTTTAATTAAAAAATTAAAAATTAATATAATTTATAAAAAATTGAATATTTAATAATTATATATTTATATAAAATATATTTTTTATATATAAATGTTTTAAAAATTAATTTATTTATATATATATTGTTTTTAAAAAATTTTAAAAAAAAAATTATATTATAAAATTTTTTAAATTATTATAAATTTTTTAAAATCTTAATTAATATTTTAATTTTTTCATTTTAATTTATATATAATATTTTAATATATTAAAATTAATTAATATAAAATTATAAATAATTTTTAAAATTTTTAAAAATTTTAAAATTTAAATTTTTTCTTATTATCATTAATTATTTTTTTAATTTTAAAAATTTTTAAAACCTTTACAAAAATTTAATTAAAATTAATAATTATTCATAAATATATAATATTTTAAAAATTTTAATATATATAATATAAAAATACATATAAACATAATATAAAAAATATACAATTTTTAAATCCCCAAATAATTTAAATAAGCATTTTTAAATAAAATACTAAAAAACATAATAAAATACAAAAATTATATAATTATAAATAAACATTAAATTTTAAATTAAACATAATTAAAAATTAAAATACAAAAATTTTTAATAATACAATAATATCCAAATAAATTAATAAAAAAAACTTAATAATAAAACAAAAAAAAATTTTTAAAATATAAAACATATCCATATCTATAAAAATATAATATATAAATTATTATATATAATAACCATTATATATATAATATATTAATATAAACAAATTTTTAATAATAAAAATATACAATATATACTAAATATTATAAAAATTTTTTTAAAAAATTATATATAATATATCATAAAAAAAAATTTTTTAAAAAACCATATAAATAAAAAAATTTTAAAAATATACAATTTAAAACAAAAAATTTTTAAAAAATATTTACAAAAAAATATATATTAAAAATATATAAAATAAAATTTACAATTTTAACATTTTAATTTTTAAAAAATTTTTATATAAAAAAACCTATAAATAATATATATACATATTTTTTAAAAAATTTTTTTTATTTTTTTAATTTTTAACATTTATAAATAATAATAATAATTTTAATTAAAATTAATATTATAAATATTATTATTATAATAAATAAAAAATTACTATAAAATTTTTCTTTTTTTTTTTTTTTTTTTGTTTTTTTTTTTTTTTTTTTTTTTTTTTTTTGTTTTTTTGTTTTATTATAATAAATATAATATAAATTTATATATAAATAAATAAATAAAATTAAAAAATTATTAATAAAAAAAAATTATTATAAAATTTATATTTTTTTTATATATTGTAAATATATTATATATATATGTTAAAATAATTTTTTTGTTTTTTTTGTTTTTTTTTTTTTTTGTTTTTTTTTTTACTTTATTTTAATTTATAAAATATTTATATTAATAAAATTTTTAATAAAAATTAAAATTTTAAAATTTTATATATATTTATATTTATTAATTAAATAATTATTTATTTTAAAATTATATATTTAAAATTTTAAAAAATGTAATTATATTTTTATTTTTTTTTTTAAAAAAAAATTTTTATAAAAATACATAATGAATATATATTATATAATATTAAAATTTAAATTCTATATATATATACAATTTATAAATATTTTCTATATTTTAAATATATTTTTATTATATTCTAAATATATCAATATTTTTAAATTTAAGATATTTAAAAAATTTAAATAACTATAACCTATATAAAAACTATTTTATAATATTATATCCTTTTAAATTACATATATATATATATATATATATAAATATATAAAAATTTATTATTTTATATTTATATTATAATATATAAAAATAATTTAATATATAAATTTTATATTTTTTATAATTATATATTTTTTAAATATATATTAATAATTTAATAAAAATAATATATATAAATATTATATATATATATTTTAAAATTATTATTATATATTATTTTTTTTTTTTTTAAAAAAATTTAATTAAAAAATATTATAAGTATAATTTTTAAAAATTTTAAAATACATTTTTTTAAAAAATTTATTTTTTATACTTACATAAAATTTACAAAATTAATTAAATTTTAAAAATTAATATAATATAATTAAATTTTATATAATAATTTTAAAAAATTTTTAAATACTATCAATAAATATAATATATAAATATAATTATCAAAAAATTTTAAAAAAATTAATTAATAAAAATTAATTTATAAATTTTTATAAAAAATTATAATAATAAATTTTATTTTTTTAACCCTTAAATTAAATTATAATTTTTAAAATTTTTATATATAATATAACATATAAATAATATAAAAATAAACAAAAAAAAAATTTTAAATTAAAATAAATACCTTTAAAAATAACATATAATTATAATATTAAAATATAAATAATAAATTACATATAATTTATATTACATATATACAAAAAAAATTTTTTTAAAATTTATATATAAAATATATAATATAATACAAAAACCAATTATACAAATTTTATAAATTATATACAAAAAAATAAATACAAATTAACAAAAATTTAAAAATAATAAATAAATATAAAAATAAATACATAAAAAATTTTAATAATTATATTTATTTTAAATTTATATATACTTTATATATTTTTAATATTAATATATTTTAAAAATTTCCTTTTTTTTTTTTTTTTTTTTTTTTTTTTTTTTTTTTTTTTTTTTTTTTAAAATTATAATATTATAAATAATTAATATATATATTATATATTTTTTTTAAAAAATAAAATTTTTAAAAAACCCCCCCAAAAAAAAACAACAAAAAAAAAAAAACAAAAAAAAAAATATATTATTTTTATATATTATTTTTTTTTTTTAAATTTTTTTTTTTTTTTTTTTTTTGTTGTTTATATATTTTATTATTTTATAAAAAAATAAATATATTTATTAATTTTTTAATATATATATAAAATTAAAAAAAAAAAAAAAAAAAAAAAAAAAAAAAAAAAAATTTTTATATTTTTTAAATTTAATATTTATTTTTATTTTATTTATTATATTAATATTATTATTATATTTAAATTTTTAATTATGTTAAAAATTTTATTTTTTAATTGTATATAATATAATTTTTTATATAATATATTATATAATTAAATTATTTTATTTTAAATGTTATAAAAATTTTATATTTTTTGGTATAAATTATTTTTTTTATAATATTTTAATTATATTTAATATTTATTATTTTTGTTATTAATTTTATATTAATATATTATATAATTTTATTTATATTATTTTTTTTTTTAAATATTATTAATTTTTATATTTATATTTTTTTTTATTTTTAAAATTTATATTATTTTATTTTTTATATGTTATTTATTATATTTTTGTATATTTTATTTTTTGTATTTTAATTTATTGAAATTTTTTTTAAAAAATTTATAATTAATAATTAAAATATTTTTTATTATAAATATTAAAAATTTTTATATACTTAAATTATACTATAATTTTATATATATATATATATATATAAAAAAAAAATTTATAATAAAATTTTAATATCATATAAAATTAATATATTAAAAAATATAAAAATATAAAAATAATAAATAAAATTTAATTATAATATTATAATTTATATTATATATAATATTATATATATGTATAAAATTTAAATTGATTATTTTTTAAAATTCATTTTTTTTTTAATATATTATATTTAAATTATATATATTTATATATTTTATAATATATTTTTTTTAAATAAAATTATTATTAAATATATATTATATATTTTTTAAAAAATTAATATAATTATTATATACTTTTTTAAAATTTAAATTTATTTTAATTATTGTATATTAAATATATTTTTTGATATATTAAATATCTTATTATATATATTAATAATATTTTTTTAATTTTAAAATTTATATAATTTTTAAATATAAATTATATATATAAAAATAATATAATATATTTAATTAAAATATTTAAAATTTTTATATAAAATTTAATTATATATTAATTATTATTTTATATAGATAATAAATATTATAATGTTTTTTAAATTATATATATAATAAAATAATATTTTTAAAATTATAATATTAATAAAAAATTTATTATACATATAAAATTAATTTTTTAAAAAATTTAAAAATATTTTTATATAATATTAATATATAAATAATAAATATATAAAATTATTTTTATATATAAATTTATGTATTTATATTTATTATTATATATTATATATATATAATTATATATATTATATAAAAAAACCCCAAAAAACAAAAACAAAAAACAAAAAAAACAAAAAAAAAAAATATATTTTAAATATATCATTATTTAAAATATATTTATCATATATATATTTTTTAATTTTTTTAATTTTATTATATTATTATAATATATTTATTTTATGTATTTTAATGAAAATTTTATTTAATATATTTATTATTTATTATAAATTTTTTTTAAAAAAAAAAAAAAAAAAAAAAAACAAAATATTATATATTTATATATTTAAAATTTTTTAATAATAAATATATGATATATATGTATTTTTTTAATATTGTTTATTTTATATTTTAAATATATTTATAATTTGTTTATATATTATTTTTTAAAATTATTTGTTTTTTTTTTATTTTTTTTTTGTTTTAAATATTTTTTTTGGTTTTTAAATATATTATTTAAATTTTTAAAATATTATATATATTTTTTTAATATTTTAAATTTAATTTATAAAAAATTATATATTTATATATTATTTATAATTATTTTTATATTATTGTATATATGTTATATAGGGTTTTATTTATTTTTGTTATGCTATATATTTTTATTTATTTATTTATTTTTTTGGGTTTGTTATTTTTTAAATTAATTTTGATTATTTATTTATATTTTTATAAAATTTTGAATTTTTTAATGTTTTTATATTTATATTTTTATAATATTTGGGGAAAAATTATATATATATATTTATGATTTTTATAGTTATATATATTTTTTTTATTTATATATTTTTATATTTATTATATTTTTATTTTTTAATTTATTTTTTTGTTTTTTTTATATATTTATATTGATTTTTAATATATTTTTATATTTATTTAATTTATTTTTTATATTTTTTTATATTATATTTATTTTTTTAAATAAATCAAAAATTTAAATTTATAAAACATATTTTTAATAAATATACCTTTTTTATAATATTAATTTTTTTAAATTAATTATAGAATAAATTACTTAATTTTTAATTTTTAATTTAATATATAATAAAATTAAAAATATATCTTATATACTATTTTTTGTTTAATTATTTTTAAAATTATAATTATAAATTAAATATAATATTTATATATTTTATATTTTTAAATTTTAAATATATATTTAATTTATATATTTTTTTTTATAAAATATAAAAATTATTTTTTTATATTTAAATTTTTTAAAATTTTATTTTTTATGTTATTTTTTTTTAAAAATATGTTTATTTTATTATTTTAATTTATTTTATAAAATTTATATTTTGTTTTTTAAAGATTTTTTAAAAAAATTTTTAAAAATTTTTTATATATTATTATATTTTTATAAATTTATTATTTTTATATTTAATTATATATTATATATTTTATTTATATTTTTATATTTTTATTGTTAAAATTTATTTATTTTTAAATATATATGTTTTTTTATATTTTTAATTGTATATTATTTTAAAAGTTATTTTTTGGTAAATTAGAAAATAAAAATTTTAATTATAATATATTTAAATTATATATAATTTAAATATTTTAAATAAAATATAATAATTATAAAATTTTTAAAAAAAAATTAAATAAATATATGTTTTTAATATAAAATTAAATAACTTAAAAAATTATATATACATTAATAAAATAAATATTTAAAAATTATGTAAAATTTTAAAAATTTAAATAATTATATTTTTAAAATAAAATTATTTAATATATTATTTAAATATATTATATATATATTTTTAATTTTTTTTTTTTTTTTTTTTTTTTTTTTATATATTAATATATAAAATAATAAAATTTTTTAATATTATATAAAAAAATTATAAAATTATAATTTATAATTTTTAAAAATTTATAATTATATATATATAAATTATATTTTTTTTTTAAATTATATATAATAAAACTATTTATAATTTATTTTTATATAATATTATATATTATTTTATTTTAATTATTTAATATATATTATTTATTTTTTTTTTTTTTTTTTGTTTTTTATAATAATTTAAAATTATTATATTTAATTATTTTTAAAATTATTATATATTTTATTATAAAAATTAATTTTTTTTTTATTTTTTTTAAAATTTTAATTTTTATTATTTATATATTTTTTAAATTTTTCTTTTTATTATTTATTTATATCTTTTTATAATTTTAATATTTTTATAAAAAATTTATATATATAGTATTATTTAAAATATTTTATATTTTTAATAAAAAAAAATTTATATATATAAATATATGTTAATTTTTTAATATTATTATTTTTTTAATATTTTTAAAAAAAAAAAAAAAAAAAAAAAAAAAAAATTATTTTTTATATTTATTAATATGAATATTTTATAAAATTTTTATTTTATTTTTATTATATAATGTTTAAAAAATTTTATTATGTTAATATATATATTATATTATTATATATATATTATTATATTTATTAAATTTTTTAATATACTAAATAATTTATATATTTAATATTTAAAATTTATTATATATTTTATTTTAAAAATATTTTTAATTATATTTAAAATTATATTTATATTTAAAAAAATTTTAAAAATTTAAATTTTATATTTTAAATATTTTTTTAAAATATAATTATTATTATATATATATATGGCTGCGATGGCCGATGGTTGAGCATCGGACTAAGATTTACCGGCCCTTGGGGGTTTCACCGGCGGCTTTTTTCCCCGGGGGCAAGGTTTTTCACCCGACCCTACCTAGCCCTGGGTGGCCAACCGAAATTCAGTGCGGGCCCAAGCCCAGAAAAAAGAAAAATATTCCCCTAAAGGAACCGGCACCCCCCGGGGGGGCCCCCCCCCCCCCACATCCAAAGCACCACAAAAAATTTAAACGCGCCACCCAAAAACGGGGGAAAAAAAAAAAAAAAAAAAAAAAAAAAAAAAAAAAAAAAAATATTTTATTTTTAATCTATATATATTATTATATATTATTATATTATATTTATAAAAAATATAAATTAAATAAAAAAAATTTTATATATTATTATATTAAATAAAAATAAAAATTTTTTAAAAATAAAATAAAATTTATAAAAAATTTAATTATATTATAATAAAACTTTAATAAAAATTATTTTTAAATTTAAATTTTTTATTTTATTTTAAAATAATTTTTTTTTAAATTAAAAAAAAAATTTTTATTTTAAATATATTTATTATTTAATATTTTAAAATCCCATATATTTTATAAAATTTAAAAAAATATATTTAAATTTATATATATTAATTCTTATATTTTTTTTTTTTGGGGGGTTTGTGGGGTTTTGGTTTGGGGGTTTTGGGGGGGTTTGTGTGGGTGGGGTTGGGGGTTTGTGTGTGTTGTTGTGTTATTTTGTGTTTGTCTTTTGTTTATTTTTGGGTAAAATATTTTTATTATTTATTATATTTGTATATGTTTTAATATGTGTTTTTTTTATTATTATATTATTGTTTATAAATATATGAAATTTAAAAAATTTAAAATTTTTTTATTTTTATTGTCATGTATATATTATTATTATTATATTTTAAAAATTTTTAATTTTAAAAAAATTTTATTATATTTAAAATTTTAAAAAAATTTTAT
>NC_051386.1:45782314-45789075 GCF_015228065.2 Penaeus monodon | reverse complement strand
TCGATACCATGTTCGCAGATGCTTCAATAGACAGGTTGATCCTTGCTTTGTCTGCATGAGAGAATTATTATATTATTGGATGTTAATGTCTTCTCCTTTATTCTTTAATTTACTGTTAGGGATTGATTAGATAATTTAGTTGTTAATATCTTATTTCCTATTTTCTATATTTTCTTTTCATGATCCTCACACAAATCTGGTAATATTGCATTTTTACGTTTGTGACTAGCTGCAAGAGGCATCTATTTTGTCAAATGCTAAATTTTTGTGACAATTTGTCAACATAACTATACACCATTTAAAGATGCCATAGATGGTCTAAATACCATTTTTTATCAAGTGATTAACTATACTGTCTGCATAAATCTATTTACTCAATGCTGCCCAGAAAATTGGGCATACTTTTGTTCTTTTTGTGTAATGGTTCTATAAGTGATCAACCACCAAAGAGTCAACTAGTAGACTTCATCTGATACCACGTTTCCTGAGTCTTTTGGAAAAATATTTTTTATGCTAAGGCTGTCACTACCCATACTGTTACTTCTATTATAGACATTATAATCATCACAGTGTCAATAATATTAGGCCTACTACAAGCAATATAAGACAAAAGAGGATATTTAAATATAAAAACAAGGAAAAGGGTAAACAGGTGACTCTTTAGTGACTAATTACTTGTGGAGTCATCTATATGTAGAGACAATTAATAACCTAACCTCACAATGGGCATGATATATCCATTCATACCATCCTCGATGGCATCAGGTTAGTAATATACACCCGATAAAATAATAACAATAATAATGATAATGATAATAATAATATTAATAACAATAATAATAATTATAACAACGATAATAATAATATTAATAACAATAATAATAATATTAATATCAATAATAATAATTACAATAACAATAATAATGATAGAAATAACAATATTATTAATAATAAAAGTTATAATTATAACTATAACAATAATAGCAATATCTATAATAACATCAATATTGATAAGTAAGACTCACCAGCAACATGGATAACTGACAGTTTATCCAATTCATCCCTGCTGACGCCAACCTTCCTCAAGAACCGTTCAGTTGTGGGTATATTGGCAAGGCCCGAGCGTGAGCCCTGCTCCCGAGCCACCTGAAGTACTGAGGCATTTGTCTGGAGTGAATTTAGGGCTTGTACTGCTTCCTGTAAGTTAGTGCAATGAAGTTAGATTAGGAATTAAGGAACAAAATTGTTTTATCACTGGATTGATACATTTCATTAAAATAGAATTCAGAGATCAATCCAGTCTGCCGCAATTAAAAAGGAAGACTTGAACACGACAAGCAAAATCGTATGAAGGTTGTTTATATATGAGTACTTGTGTCTCTGCTTCTGTGACATAACTGTTTTACACAAAAGCAACATAGCAAATACTCATATGTAACTGCCTTATATTACGTTACATTATCTTAGTTGCATCTGATAAGGTGACCACCTACTTTTTTCTTAGACAAATCACGAATTCCTAATCAAGGCTAACCAAATACATTTCCTTGTGAAATGCAACAGTAATTACAAATTACACTTCACATTATAAATGTCAACTGTTATATAATATATCATGAGACTGCAATATCTGTAACTTTTCTGAGAAAACAAGTTACGTAACCTCCCAAGAGAAATACACTCAAACTCTACGCAAACAAGCTTCATTAGTTTTAATTCAAGCGTTACACTTCCTAGGATCCTCCATGGCACTCATTACATAACTAATATAAAATCCTACCCAAATTCATCCCAATTTCACCCGAAAACACCACTGTCAACACCATAATACCTCATACTGGTGGTCTACCCCCGCCTGGTACTCTCTCTTGGGCTTCCACATCACGTACGGCTGTGAGAACAGGCGACCTGCAGCTGCCCTCAACCCCCTCCACTGACAGTAACTCAGGTGTGCGAGACGCGCCATGGCAGCCTCCCTGAGCACGTGGGTTCCGCCGCGACCTTGAATCAGCTGGTCCTCAAGCACGTCGCTCCACGCTCGCCAACCCTTGCCAGCAGACGCTCTTTCTGATGCGTTACTTTTTCCCCCTTTTCCTTATGGAGAATTTTGTTGTCTGTAACATGGCGCTTTTGATGTTGTTCGTATATAATTTTGAGAATCTCTTAAAGGGTTGCCCGTTTCGTTTTCGTTTGTTTTAATTACGGAAGAATCATTGCAGAGGTTGGTAGTCTGCTAGAATCCTCCATCAGGATACCCACATGTGAAAGTTTTTTTTTTTTATTGGTTTGTTGTTTGTTGTACAAGGGTAGCTCTTGCCAAATGTTCCGGATCAGACCGGAAATTGCATCTGGAATCACCCATGCTTTAATCATAGCCATGATACGGTAAGGTATTGCAAATATAGGCATCCTCACGAGATGATGTTTTGAAATTTCATGCAGTTTCGGACGACAAACAGGCATGAAAATTTGATTGGTGAAATAATTTGCATGGTGCTTATTTTCTCTCATGAATTCTAACGCTGTCATTGCCTACGTATTAGCCTTATCAAGAAAATTTGATTATCTACACTTGCAAAGGCTGACAATTTGGAAAATTACATCATAGGAAAACCTTTTGTCACTGAAAAGGCGATTGGCGTCCTTGCGTGTCTGTTAACCCATTTAAAAGCTTCCTTTGTAAGGTTACGAGTTCAAACTCGTCCAGTTATTTCTTTCTAGCTGACTCTACTAAACTTACATTTTTGATAAAATGTAACCATGAAATCAGTCAGTGTTAACCGTAAATGACATAATGAATAATTGGTACAGTACAGATGATTCTGTACTGTACCAACAAAAAATATAAACAGATAAATAGTAATAATGATAATAATAATAATATTATTAATATTAATAATATTATTATTATTATTATTAATAATAATAATATTAATAATAATAATAATGATAATAATAATATTAATAATAAAACTATATAATTATATATGCACACACACACACACACACACACACACACACACACACACACACACACACACACGCACACGCACACGCACACGCACACGCACACACACACACACACACATAGAATTATATATATATATATATATATATATATATATATATATATATATATATATATATATATATATATAATTCTATGTGCACTTTGATTGGAAGGTGGTCTGATCGCAAGATAAATTTGCAGATAAGAGGAGGGATTAACATGTAAAACATTGAAATCGTAGGCCTACGTCAGTAATTGTTCCCACACATAAGGTAATAATAGAGGTGAAAGTCTCGGGTAACTCCAAAACCCGATATAGCAACATATATTAGCTACGTTAAATCCTCGCAAATGTTAAAGTGCTAAAGACAAGGTAGGGGTTTTCAAGAAAGTTTTGTTTCTGGCAGCGCTTTGAGGACCAGGAAGGCAACAATTAATAGTATTTGTTTATTTATTTGATTGGAGTTAGAGAGTGATGCAATGCACTCGTTTTCTGTTGATCGTATCACAGAGACAAACGCAAATGTATTAATTATATACTTATTTCTTACTTTCAGCACAGGTATCGTGAACATATTAATAAATTGCCTTTGATTTTTGATATCTAAAAAAAAAAAAAATGGGTTCACATGTGTTCTTATGAACAATGGCAACCGAACTGCAGCCATTGTGTATGACAACATATAAACGGAAAATGCAATTCAGCAGGCAAATTCTTAACTAAATAGCAAGGTTAAACATATTCACTATTTGTGTTACAAACGAGAGAACACATTATCCTGTCTATCTTGCGCTTTTCAGTGCCCCCGATCTTTCTTGAGGTGTTACGTTTAGACACCAAAAATAAGTAACATAAAATTATAGCCGTGTGACCCTTACGTTGAGTCTGCTATGCTGCTTTATAATTTTGAATTATTGTCAAGGTTATCCAAATCAGGCAATGAAACGTCATTGTTTCTTCCATTATCATTCTCTATATTTTTAACGCCATCTCAAATGCCACGAAACCTATATTTTATCCACTCTGATTAGTTTAAAGAAGATAAAAAGGGAGAAAGAAATGAAAAAGGAAATCAAACGAGTCGCTCTTGTCTTCTTTCCCCTACAAGATTTCATTGTTCTTATGCTTATGTCTAAACAGTACGTGTATGGTTTCATGTAATGGGATGACAGCAGTAACGATGTTGTTGTTAGTAAAAGAGATGGCAACAGTTAACAATAGTACTGATGCAATCATTTTTAAAATAATAGTAATGATTATGCAAATAATAATTGTACCTGTAATAATAGTAAAAGTGATAATAAAGATAGCAATAACAATAATGATCATGACAACAGTGTAAACCTATAATGATAACTGTAGAAAAGGCTGTGGCATTAATAATAGCTATAATATTATCACTGTAATCATTAACATAACTGTCATTGTGATAAATATCATGAAATCAGATGATGATGGCAGTAGGAACAAAGGTAATGATCATAATTACAGTAACACATGCGAAAGATACAGATACTACGAGGAAAGTAATAAAGATTGGCCTATTTATAACGACGGTAAGAATGTTGATTATATTTCTTTGGCAAAGATGCCAGTCACAGTAATAATGATGGAAACAGTGATAAATGTCGATCGTGATGATTATTATCGTGGAGGAAAGTTAACAATAGCAACTGACATAGGGGTTTCATAATGACTGCTTGCTACTATGATGTTACTGTTTCTACAAAGTTCTGCAGATATCAGTCTTCGCTGCTACTTATATCGCCATAACCATCGAGATTACAACTGATACTGATTTATTTTTACTCTCATGACTTGTAACTTATTACCGTATTAATCCTACACTCCCTTTTCTGTAATTTAGTCAAGAATCCATACCCGTCGGTTTGTTTTCTCTTTGTAGATGTAGTTTTCATTCGTGTAAAATTTGTTTTTTATTTTTACGTATACCCAAGTTTGTTTATAGGTCTAGGATATTTATAGACGAGAATGAAACGGCTGACAGGAAGAAGAGGGAAGAGATAATAAGGAAGAACATGCGAGAGGAAGAAAATTAAAGTGGTAGGAGGGGAGGCTTCCCGTGGGATCAACAAATCGAAGAGGCTAATAGGTTTTTCCTGCGTGTGTACGTCACAAGCCCTCACTTTGTCGGTCGATAAGCTTAGGGTTAATTGAACTTATTTTACTATAGAAGAACTGCCTGTTAGTCGAAGGAGGAAGCTGAATGTCTCCATGCACGGTGTTATATTCCCACTCTTTATTGCAGACTGGTAATCTCCCTCCCTGTGTGTGTGTTGATGTATGTTTTTTTTTTTTTTTTTTTTTTTTTTTTTTTTTTTTTTGTTGTGTGTGTGTGTGTGTGTGTGTGTGTGTGTGTGTGTGTGTGTGTGTGTGTGTGTGTGTTAAGGTGTGTGTGTGTGTGTGTGTTGTGTGTGTGTGTGTGTGTGTGTGTGTGTGTGTGTGTGTGTGTGTGTGTGTGTGTGTGTGTGTGTGTGTGTGTGTGTGTGTGTTAGCAAGGGCCCTAAATTTTGCTTCAGCTCTTAAATATTCTTAATCCTCGTCTACATTTACTCTAGTACCATAACATCAGGTGTCTAAAAAGTGGACCTGCCAGGACTGTATGTGACTTAATGAATAGATTTAAGATGTATGTGATGTATGCTGCCTGGGACAGGCTACTCAAAACAATTTACAATGTTGTATCTCTTCTCGGAGCCTTTACAGTGCCGTAAGGCCTCCGAAGGCGATACTCAAAACAAAATCAGCCGCCATGGTACGACGCTACACATCGTAAAGTACCTTGTAAGTTGCAACTGCTCTGGCTCTGCAGTAAAACCGGCCTCATCCGGATCCGTGAGCCCGGTGCCCAGATATTGCTCGAACACTGGTAAGATCGGACAAACATGTGTAACCTTTATATCTTAAAAAAGCAAATGAAGTAGTGCACAATATGGCATCTTAATCCTGGCCTCTTGACTGACCTTAATTGGCCTTGATGATAATTCGCTATACCAAAAATTTGGTAAAACTAAGGTTTATATTTGCTCGTTTGAAAGTGTGAGCTATAAGTCATGACAGTAAATTGAAATGTATGTTTATTACCCAGTTGAAAGTACCAAGCGTATAGAAAGAATTATTATTATTATCTGTTTTATTGTATTTATTTATTTTTTATTTTTTATTTATTTATTTATTTTTTTTCCAGAGCGATCGTAGGTTTTGCAACTCTGTGGGTGTGAGTGTGTGAGATGTATTCATATCGATTTTATAGGTGTGAATGCGCATATTTGCACGTGCAGGTCTACAGAATACAGATATATGTCTGATATATATATATATATATATATATATATATATATATATATATACATATATATATATATATATACATATATATGCTCATATACTATATATACATATATATGCTTATATACTATATATACATATATATACACACGTACATATATATGTGCACACACACATACACACACACACACACACACACACACACACACACACACACACACACACACACACACACACACACACACACACACACACAACACACACACACACGCATACATACATACATACATACTTATAATATATATATATACATATATATGTATGTATGTATGTATGTATGCGGTGTGTGTGTGTGTGTTGTGTGTGTGTGTGTGTGTGTGTGTGTGTGTGTGTGTGTGTGTGTGTGTGTGTGTGTGTGTGTGTGTATGTGTGTGTGCACTT
>NC_051386.1:45773320-45782214 GCF_015228065.2 Penaeus monodon | reverse complement strand
AAATTTTTTTTTAATTTTTTTCCTTTTGTGTTCCTAATTGGAAATTTCCGGGGCCTAAAAAAAAAAAGTTTGGCACCCTTGGTTTTGCTCAAATAAAGATAAACCATTCTTAAAAACAGGGAAAAAAATTTTGGCTTAAAAGTTTTTTTAATACTACCCCAAATGAAAAATTTTTTTTTTTGTGTTCTTAACCCTGAAGTGGCAGTGGTGTAATATTACTTCACAGGAGGGTTAGTGACAATATTATGTGTAAGTTGGGAGTCGAACTTTGTCTACCTGAGGTGGTAGCCTTGCTACTCTTTCCCTGCTGTTTAGGGTTAATCAAAATTTGTGTACTGATATAAAAATAAATAAAAATAGCAAATAGTACACTTTTTTTTTCTTTTTCTTTTTATTCTGTTTTTTTTTGCAGTTACTGGGACCCAAGCATAGACCTTGAGGTCATGAAAACTGTGTAGGGCTCAACCTGCTATATGCACAGACAGTACAGGATGTGGGAGAGAGGGTGGGTCCTTACAAACCCGGGAGAAAATCCAGCGACATTTTGGCAGCCTTTGCAGGTAAGGGAGCAAAGAAAAAGAAGTAAGATGATGAAATTGTCTCATTATTCAGATTTTTATTTCTCTCTTTAATATTTGAAGGTATGAATTTTTTTTAACATATACAAAAGGTTATTATTATCATCACCATACTGATATCTTCACCTATTTGTTTCAGTACATGGAGTTGGCAAGAGCACTGAAGTATTACGGTTATTTGCAATTTCAACAGTGTACATGCAACTTTCCTAAACCCAACACCCTGTGCTCATCACTGTGGCAACCGAGAGCTAAAATTTTAGGTTAGTTTTTTGCTCAATTTTGTTTAATCTTTTTTTTATTGTTTAATCAATAATATTGGTAAAGAATCAGATAAAAGATGTGCTGTACTCAGTCAAATAAGATGACACAGTGGCACAGTACATGCACCTGTAATGAATTAACCCTTTCCCGATGGGTGGCATTACGTACATGCCATGGCATGCATGGACTATCTGCGGTGGCATGTACATATATGCCATGGTGTATGTATGGCCATGCCATGAGTTTTTTTTTTTTTTGTTACAATTACGTCAAAATATTATTTTTTGCCACTGAAAATGTGATTTAAAGGGGTTTAACACTTTTTCTCATTATTTCCTAACTATGCATTTCATCCGTTTTGATACTGGCTCGAGCCCGAGAAAACGGGCATATCGGCTTGAGAAGTTATACACAGGGGTCGTAGGGAAGTCATTACCATGGCATAGGGTTTTCACGCAGAAACCGGTGTTTATTAGGAAGGGTATCCAATCAGGCAAGGGTGGCACTGCCATATAACCTCTCAGTAATGAATTGAGAGAGGCCTATTTCCCGCAATGGAATGAAAAAAATGATAGGCCCAGTGGCCGAGTGGTTAGAGCATCAGACTCAAGACTGGCACGACAGCAAAATTTAGTTGAGGATTCGAGTCACGGCCCTCGCGTTGTCCCTTGGGCAAGGAACTTCACCTCGATTGCCTACCTAGCCACTTGGTGGCCAAGACAGCCTAAGTCAGTGCTAGTTTCCCCAAGCCCGGATAAATAGAGAGAATGATACTTAAAAAAAATAACACCGGCACTCTCCGTGGAAAGGAACTGGGGGGCCCCACCACTACTCACTCCAAGAGCATCACAACATGAAACTACAATTAAAATATCATGCTGTGACCACGGCAGCTCAAACATGAACCTACCGTTAAAAAAAAAAAAAAAATGCATTCATAAAGGCTTCTCGGGCTTCTGAGGTTTGCGTCTAAAAAATTAGGTCGGTAATCGACTACATTGCCCAGAGATATTAAATAGTATTCACAAAATGATGATGCAAACCACGTGAAAAAAACCGATGTATTTTTGAAAAAAAAAAAAAAAAAAAAAAAAAAAAAAAAAAAAAAAAAAAAAAAAAAAAAAAAAAAAAAAAAAAAAAAAAAAAAAAAAAAAAAAAAAAAAAAAAAAAAAAAAAAAAAAAAAAAAAAAAAAAAAAATTTTTTTTAAAAAAAAAAACCCCTTTTTTTTTCCCCTTTATTAAAATTTTTCCTTTTTAAAAAAAAAACCCTATGGGGCCCATTTTTTTCAAACCCTGGGTTTTTTTTTGGGGAAAATTTTACCCCTTTTGGCCCTTCGGGGGCCCCCCCAAAAAGGGGGAAAAAAAAGGGGGAAAAAAATTTAGGTTTAAAAAATTTATTAAAAAAAAAAAAAATATTTAAAAAGGGGTTTATTGGGGGTTAAAAGGGGTTATTTTTTAAAGAAGAATTAAATATTTAAATATAAAAAATTTATAGAATATTTGAAAAAAAAAAAAAAAAAAAAAAAAAAAAAAAGTTTTAAAAAAATTTTTAAATTAAAAAAAAGATTATAAGGGGAAAATAAGAAAAAATTTAAAAATAAGGAAAAAAAATTTAAAAAAAGAAAAAAAGGGAAATAATTTTTAAAATTTTTTATTTAAAAAGATAAAATAAATATTTTAAAAAAAAAAAATAAAAGGGTTTGGGGTTTAGGAAATTAAAAGGTAAAAAAATTTATAATTAAAATTTTTAAAAGAAAAAATTAAAAAAAAAAAATAATTTGTTTTTTTAAAAAAAAAAAAAAAAAAAAAAAAAAAAAAAAAAAAAAAATTTTTTTAAAAATTTAAATAATTAATTTAAAAGGGATATTTATACCCTTTAATTTAATTTAATTTTTAAAAAAAAAAAAAGAATAGGTTTTTAAAATTATTTTTTTTAAGGGTATTTTTTTATTTAAAAATTTTAAAAAAAAAATAAGAGAAAATTTTTAAAATTACAATTTTTTTTAATTGTAAAATTAATAATATAAAAAAAATATTAATTATTTAAAATATAATTTAAATTAAAAATTTTTTAATTAAAAAAATATTTTATTTTTTAAAAAAATAAAATTTATTATAATTATATATTAAATAATTTTTTAAATAATAATATAAATTTTATTTATTAATATTTTTTTAAATTATAATAAATAAATTTTTTTTAAATTTTATAATTTAAAAAATTTTATAAAAAATTATTTAATTATTTTTATATATTTTTTTTTAAAAATATAAATTTTAAATATAAAAAATATTATAATATATATATATAATTATATATTATTATATAATTATAATATATAATTTATTTATTTTTATATATATATTTTTAATATATATATTTTTATATATATTTATTTATTATATATTTAATATATATATATAATTTTAATTTATATATATATAAAAATTATTTTTTATATATATATATAAAAAAAAAAATATATAAATAAAAAAATATATATTATATATATAATATAATATAATTATAAAATATTATTTTTTAATTTTAATAATATATTTATTATATATTTATATATATTTTTATTTATTTTATAAAATATATAATATTAATAAATTATATTATATATATTTTAAAATATATATATATTTTTAAATATATAATATAATTAATATAATATACTATAATATAATATATTTTTTAAAATAATTTTATATATTTTAATATATATATAAAATTTTATTTAATATAATATTAATAATATTTTATATATAAAATAATTTATTAAAATATATTAATAATAATTTTATAAATATATATATTAATATATATATTAATAAAATTTTTATTAAAATTATAATATGAAATATATATATTAAATATATATATATATATATTTAAATATATATATATTTTAATATATATATTAAAAATTTTTGTAAAATATTTTTAATATTTTTTTAAAATATATATATATAATATATATTATATATATATTAATATATATATTTAATATTAATTTTATTTTATAATATTTTTAATATATATATAATTATATTAATTATTATATAATATAATATTAATTATATATTATTATATAAATATATAATATAAATATATAATAAATATATAAAATTTTAAATTATATATAAATAAAATTTAAATTTTATTTTTTATATTAATAAAATATATTTTATATATATTATATAAATATATTTATAAAATTAATTAATATTATATAATTTATAATATATATAATATATATATATTAATAATATATATATATATTATATAATATAATATATAATATATAACATAAATTATAATATATATAAAAATATTATATAAAAATTTATATAAAAATTATTATTTTTATAAATATATATGATATATATAAAAATATATAAAATATAAATATATAATATATAACATATATATTTTAAATATATAAAATTAAAAATTTTTATTTTTTAAAACATATATATATTAATAAAAATTTTAAAATTATATTATATTAATATTTATTTTTAAAAAAAATGTAATTAAAAAATTATATTAATAAAAAATTATATATTTAAAAATTATATTAAATTTTATATTAATATTAATTATATATATATATTAAAATATATATTATATATATTACAATATTTTAAAAATATAATATTATTATATTATATTACATTTTATTATATTAATATATCTTTATAACATATATATATTACAATATAAAAATTTATAAAAAAAAAATTTTATAAATTTTAAAATATATTATAAAAATATTAAAATATTAAAAATATATAATATATATATAGATATATATATATATTAATATATATAATAAAAAATATATTAAAATTTAATTAATATAAATTATATCATATATTTTATATCAATTATTATAATATATAATATATAAATAATATAATATATAAATTTATTAAAATTAAAAAAAATATTTTAAATATATATAAAATATATATAAAAATAAAAAATTATAATATATTTTAAAAAATAAAATATATAAAATTAAAATATAATATATATAAATAATATATAAAATATATATATATATAAAATATAATAAAAATATATATATATAAATAAATATATAAATTAAAAATAAAAAATATATATATATATAAATATATTTATATTAAATATATATATTAAAAAATAATTTATATATATATATTATAAAAATTAAATATAAATAATATATTATAAAATTATAAAAAATAAAAATAAATAAAATATATATATATATATATATATAAATAAAAAAAATAAAAAAAATAAAAATAAAAATTATATAATAAATATAAAAAAAATAAATAAATATATATAATATTAAATATATATTAAATATATTATAATAATATATAAATTATATATATTTTATATAAATATAAATATATATTATATATATTTTAATTTTATATATATATATATTAAAAATAATAATATATATAATATATATATATATTAATTTAAATATTAATATTATATAATATATATAATATTTTAATAATTAAAAAATTAATTTAAATATATAATATATATATATATATATATATGTATATATATTACTAAATCAGAATATCCATAAAGTAGTAATTAACTGAATTTGGTCTCTATATTTTTTTATCCTCTTATAGCCGGGCACACCTATTGTCGTCAGGAAAACAACAACTTACCATGTCAGTTATGGCTACTGGGAAGGGCCTCTGTACACAACAGAAAGCCTAGGGGGTTGGCAGAAGTCACCAAAAGTAGTGACACAGAAATTTAAGGTATGTCGGAGGGTTAAAACCCTTTAAACCCCTTTTCCCCCACCAGTATATTCAACGGGGACCGTCATGCCCAATCCCAGCACCCCTTTGCCTTTTTTGTAAAAAAGAGCCTATGTTGTATTTCGATTATAATTTTCTAAGGTCTCTATTTGCCATATTTCCTGATAAATCAAGACTGTAGGATATTTTTGTTGTTATATAGACTCCATAGTTGATCATTATTCACTCTATTGTCTGAATAAAATAAGCAGTGTGTGGTATCATGGAGTTGAAACCGTAGGTTTTGTTGTACTTTTTTTTTGCATTTTTTTTCCAAGTTATTTAATAAGATAAACTTTAGTTTCAACAGGTTTATATTATCACTTCCTTATAGATCTAATTTTATGTTCAGTGTTTTTATAAATATGTTTTTTTTTTTTTTTTTTTTTTTTTTTTTTTTTTTTTTTTTTCCAAAAATACATATCGGTATTTTCACGTGGTTTGCATCATCACTTTGTGAATACTATTTAATATCTCTGGGCAATGAAGTCGATTACCGACCTAATTTTTTAGACGCTAACCTCAGAAGCCCGAGAAGCCTTTATGAAATGCATTTTTTTTTTTTTTTTAACGGTAGGTTCATGTTTGAGCTGCCGTGGTCACAGCATGATACTTAATTGTAGTTTTCATGTTGTGATGCTCTTGGAGTGAGTACGTGGTAGGGTCCCCAGTTCCTTTCCACGGAGAGTGCCGGTGTTATCTTTTAGGTAATCATTCTCTCTATTTATCCGGGCTTGGGACTAGCACTGACTTAGGCTGTCTTGGCCACCAAGTGGCTAGGTAGGCAATCGAGGTGAAGTTCCTTGCCCAAGGGAACAACGCGCCGGCCGGTGACTCGAATCCTCAAACTCAGATTGCTGTCGTGCCAGTCTTGAGTCTGATGCTCTAACCACTCGGCCACTGCGGCCTATCATTTTTTTCATTCCATTGCAGGAAATAGGCCTCTCTCAATTCATTACTGAGAGGTTATATGGCAGTGCCACCCTTGCCTGATTGGATACCCTTCCTAATCAACACCGGTTCTGCGTGAAAACACCTATGCCATGGTAATGACTTCCCCTACGACACCTGTGTATAACTTCTCAAGCCGATATGTCGTTTTCTCGGGCTCGAGCCAGTAGTCAAAACCCAGGATGAAATGCATAGTATAGGAAATAATGAGAAAAAGTGTTAAAAACTCCTTAATCACATTTTCAGTGGCAAAAAATAATATTTTGACGTAATTGTAACAAAAAGAAAAAAAAAAAACTCATGGCATGGCCATACATACACCATGGCATATATGTACATGCCACCGGCAGATAGTCCATGCATGCCATGGCATGTACGTACATGCCACCCATCGGGAAAGGGTTAATTCATTACAGGTGCATGTACTGTGCCACTGTGTCATCTTATTTGACTGAGTACAGCACATCTTTTATCTGATTCTTTACCAATATTATTGATTAAACAATAAAAAAAAGATTATCAAAATTGAGCAAAAAACTAACCTAAAGTTCAGCTCTCGGTTGCCAGCAGTGATGAGCACAGGGGTGTTGGGTTTAGGAAAGTTGCATGTACACTGTTGAAATTGCAAATAACCGTAATACTTCAGTGCTCTTGCCAACTCCATGTACTGAAACAAATAGGTGAAGATATCAGTATGGTGATGATAATAATAACCTTTTGTATATGTTAAAAAAAATTCATACCTTCAATATTAAAATGAGAGAAATAAAAATCTGAATAATGAGACAATTTCATCATCTTACTTCTTTCTTTGCTCCCTTAGCCTGCAAGGCTGCCAACTGTCGCTGGATCTCTCGGTTAGTAAGGACCCACCCTCTCTCCACATCCTGTACTGTCTGTGCATATAGCAGGTTGAGCCCTACACAGTTATTCATGACCTCAAGGTCTATGCTTGGGTCCCAGTAACTGCAAAAAAACAAACAGAATAAAAAGAAAAAGAAAAAAAAAAGTGTATCTATTTGCTATTTCTATTTATTTTTATATCAGTACACAAGTTTTGATTAACCCTAAACAGCAGGCAAAGAGTAGCAAGGCTACCACCTCAGGTAGACAAAGTTCGACTCACCCAGAACTTACACATAATATTGTCACTAACCCTTCCCTGTAAGAATGTAATATTACACCAGCTGCCACTTCAGGGTTAAAGAGACACAAGGAATGGATTAGATAAAAGATTAGAAGAATCATTCTTTATTGTGAGAGGATATGCTAATCCCATTAACCAACAGAAGCACCTTATTATACTGTGCAACCTACTTTTTTCTGAGTACTATCCTGTGCATCCCCTTCACACATCTTTGAGAGATGTATGGGCTCTCAAAATCTTGTAACCGTTTCACAACTGAAAAGCAAAACAATTTCTGGAGAGGCATGCAGGCTTATAATGCTTATATATTTCTTTAATGTAAGAAGTTTAAAAGAAGGCATCCACTCTGTGTAATATTTTAAGCACAATTTAGCCCGAATACATTCTGAGAATAATTTAAGGTAAAATTTTAATAATGACAGAGAAAAGGACATTTCAACTTTAAGTTTAGTGCAAAGCAGAAGGATTTCTTCCACTTTAAATATGCATAAAAGAAATTGAAACAAAAATCTTGGGAGGTAATTTTACTTACCAATCAGATCGTTTTCTTCCTTCTTGACCAGAAAAAGTGCAAAATAGTAGACTAATTCATTTGGCAAATGTATGTGGCTGCAAACTTTCTGCAAATACATAAAACACAGCTTTACAAAACAAACTTCAAAGTTTCCATTTCTGTTCATTAGTTTTAATTGAATAAAATTAATTCTTAACCCTTAAAGTTCTCTTCACCATGATCTGGGCTCTAGTCACACAATATGTGCATATTCCTTTTTCCTATGAATGTGGTAAGTCTGTCAAAAAAAATGTCAGTATTTTTTTTTTTTACTAATTTTGTATTACCAATGACACATATGAAATGTTCCCTAATGAATCTAATACTGTCAGGCAAATTTTCTTCATCCACACCTACATCATCGACCCCTCGGATGAGAGGCCGACATGTTAACCCCCTATACCTTATAAACAAAATTTGCTTCAGTCAGACTTGACAAATAATGCCTTTGGTATAGCTAGGGGACATACAAGATGGGGGGTTTGTGGATCTTAGGAGTTAATCAAGCATACAGACACACACATACGCACACTAAAAAAATCTCAATGAAAATCTAAAACTACAGCAC
>NC_051386.1:45733616-45773220 GCF_015228065.2 Penaeus monodon | reverse complement strand
TTTTTCCCCTGTACAATGTTAGAGGTAGAAGGGTACAGATTAAAATCAACTGCCTAAGTTATTAAATAAAAATTTTATCATACATATTTAACATATATACACATTACGTTTGTATTGAAAAAAACAATAAATAAAGTGACTTTTTTATACAGTTGTTAACTTTTTTTTTATTTTTTTTTTTGTTTTTGGGTTAGAAAAAATCCAATAGTGAGATACACTGTAAAAATGTTTGGGACCTACTTATTTGCACTTTTTTATGCAAAAAATTAAATCATAGACTAAAAACAGGCACCCCACACTAAAAATAGCACGAAAACTAGCAGAATTTAACCTAGTAAAAGCCATAATGGAAGAGTGTAGGGTTTTGTATTTTATACCCTGAAATGAAAGCTTTTCCAGTGGATTCAAAACACATAAAAACCACGGTTTCATGGAATATTTGTATATACAAAAAAAAAAAAAAAAAAAAAAAGTTTTTTCTCCTTCAATTGACTAATGAAAAAAATACGATAAAATTCATCAACATTTTAAATTTGAAAAGGTGTTTTTTTTCATTAGGGTTAAAATGGCTTCTTTTAAAAATTAAAAAAAAATTTGAATAACAGTAACAAATAAAACATAAAAGGGGACATATTCCCCCTATAAAAAAAGAGAATGAAAAAAAAGGCATACAGTTCTAAGGAGTTAGCCAAAGGAATACTTTTGAACCCTTTTTTTTTATTTGGGTATACCCCTTTTTAAAGACCATCACCCCTCGTTATATGGGTTTTGGTGAAATCGCACCTCGTAATGGACAGAAATTTGCACCCCAACACCCCCCCTGAAATTACCCCCCTTTTATCCTTACCCTTCGCCGTCCCAAGTTTTATTGACTGTGGTCAAATTAATATCCCAAATACATAACCGCCAATTAAAACAAAGCTTTTTCCTGTTTTTTTATTTTTGTTTATTTTTAATTCCATTTTATGGTTTTTTAGATTTTTAAAATCTTTTTAAAATATTGTAGTTTTTGAATTTATATAAATTTTTTTTTTTTACCAGATGCTTTTGTGCTGAAGGACATGTCTTGAAAATGGAACCAAAAATATTTAAAAAATTGGAAAAAGCCAAAGGGTTTTTTAGAAATATCGAAATGACGGTTTTCTGTTATGCATAAAAGATAGGAGATAAAATTTTTTTTCCTTTTTTTTCTGAAAATACTTGTTACTAACGGGGCCGAGTCCCAAGGTTTTTTTGGGGGTTCCCCCTTGTGGGCAGTTTTTAAATGTTAAACTCTATTTTAAACCCCATGAAAAAATTTTTGGATCAATGAAAACCCTTTGTAATCGAAGAACCCTGAGAAAATTTCTATAAAGTATTTTTTTAAAGTGGGGGTTCATATTAAAAATTTCCCAGTAGAGCCAAATGCGGGAACAAAAATAACAAAAAGGTTCAAAAGCGTATTTTTTTTTTGGGGGGACCACAGAGTGACCGTAACTTTCAGATTTTTTGTATAAAGGGAGTCCCCAAAGACTCGTAGGTTACTTTGGAAGATGTATGACAACTTTTGCCATTTTTTTGCTGTTCATAAAAAGGGGTTCAAAAATTTTGCCTTTTTTCCCATTTTTTTTCCTATGAAGGTCTAAAGCAATCTGGATCGTTTATCACAGTCATTGGCCTTTTTTGATCAGGCTCTCTTTTTTTTTTTTTTTTTTTTTTTCCCAGCTGCACAGAACCAGTACTCACCCTTTCAAGGTATTTTTTTTAAAAGTCAGAGTAAGTCTTACTTTTTAAAGGGTTTCATACCCATACAATAAAAAGATTTTTAGAATCTTAGAGGTGGCTTTCACTGCAACATTAATGAATGTAGATGGGGGACATAGGGACAAATGGGCAATTTATTTCTTAGACTTTCAGTCAAGATACTATATGGCACAGTTATGCTTAAGAACAGAACAGATTGCATCCAGAAGATCAATTTAAAGGGATTATATCATGGAAGGAGCTATTCTAAAGGGCAAAGTTAACTGTAATTCAGCTTTAAGTAATATTAATTTCATTTTTCTTGATTCCCATTTCTTTTTGAGCTATTAAATTTGGTGCTTGGAATGTCAGCAGAGTTGGTTTTATGGCAGAAGGGGTTCTACCTGTACAAAAAATTTTTTGAAGAGATAAAAGGAAAAGTGTGTTTTCAACACCCGTGAAATACGTTTAAGGTCAATCCACAAATGTTTTTGCTCCTCCTTTTTCCAGAAACGTTTTGGTTGAGAAATCTTCATTTTTTGCCAAGTATTAAAAAACTATAGTTTGCCTCCATGCGACTACTAGTTTTTGTATTATAGTATGAATTCTTTTTGTATCTGAAATATGGTGTATTTTGTAAGATGGGTTGGAAAATGACTGCAGCAAGACATGTCTAGATGACCAAAACTGTTTGGCAGGTATGCATTGGAAGTGATATCAAAGGCAGCAAAACAGCTGATTTGTGAGTAGTTTGCCGTCTCTTAAATTATTTTACAGGCATGCCAGGGATCAGCCCCACTCATGGGGACATGCCTGCAGACCATACCTTCCTGAATACAAGACAGTACATTCATTTATTAATGAATTTGTATTTTTCAGTTTTTTCCCCTTTAATCATGCGTTCCATAAAAAAAAATGGGATAATGTATTTCTCATAATTCTCCCAAAGACCTGCACTTGAAAAAATTTGAGAAGAGGGAAAGGTTAATGTTAAAAGCAAAATAATAGCTAGAAATTTAGAAGAGAAAAAGGAAGTACCACAATAGGTATTGCATGGCAGTTAACCAGATTTGTCTTTGCAATGCCCGAGAAATAGTTTCATTTAAAAGTTTGTTCTGTGAAGATGTGTAAAGAAATAGGCAATGTTGATCTTTCATGTAATATGTAAGTTCCATCCCTACTAAATACAGTTGGACAAAGTGAATTGAAGTGAATTCATCTCTAAATTTGCTTGCTTTTACATCATTCTAGACACCCCTCTTTACTATCTAGGTTAATATTGGCGATCATAGTCCAAAATTGAGGAGTAGATGTCAGGAAGAGCTGAGAAATAAATCTTGAAAGTTTAATTTGTAAAATTGAGGAACACTGTTGTACCAGTTTTGGAGAATAATTTGAAGGTTATTATGTGAAGAAACATCATTGGAGATGACTTTTTCCTGTCGTTTTGATCTTGTCATTTTTCCAAGGTTCAGTTCCTACTATAGTTTAAGTAATGATATTGCTAAGCTATATATCTTTTTTCACTGAGGTTTCCAAGCTCTAGTCACAGACAAAAATAAAAGATTACAGCACAGAAAAGATTTAATTCTTGATTACAGAGGGATGAGTATCAATAATGAAAAATGTTTAATGACGGCTGATTATCTCAACGTACAATTTTGTCTCTTCATTTCCATTCTACTTTTCCCTCCCTCCCCCCATTTTCTGGAGATAAATGCATTGTCCATAAAGAGAACAATTCCCATTTCAACTTGTGGTCCCTTACAAATATGTAAAATTTATGATCCTATGTGTTAATAAAGTGCATACTCAATTTTCTATTTGTTTATTTTTCTTAGTCGTCTCCATTATAATACCCATACTTAACATTGTACTGTGGGATTTGAAGTTTAGCCTTTTCCCCAAGCTGGGCACAGGGCAGGCACAATTTGAAATGATATAAAAGGCAGGGGAAAATATTTCATAAACAAGTAGGTTCTTCATTTTCCCCCCTGTTATATCACCTTCATTTGCCCACCAATCAGCCACTTGGTGGATTATATTTGGGGAACAGTCAATGTTGGTGGGTTTAAAATGTTTTTTCAGACAATATTTTTATATTTAAATTTTGGGTTTTTAAACAATAGGTCTTTATTCAAATTAGAATCCAATGCATTTAGCTACCATGTCAAGGTCTCACTGCATCCTGTCCCCTTGTGCTTTTTGAAAATTTGTTCTATGCTCTCCATGTGTGATTTATAATGAAAATTGAGGAAATCATGTTGCAGAAAGTAAGCAAGCATGTCATGTAATGTGATGTGATAATGATGTATCAAATGATTTTTTTATCTTTACATAGCACTGATTGCATGTCAATTCTGACATCGTTTTTCATTTTTGTGATTCATTATTAAAATTTCAAATAAGAATGTTTTTAAACATTATCAACATAAAGAAACTTTATCACCAGTTTATAGGCTAGAGGTGCCTTTGATTTTCAGAATCAATAACAATTAGTTAATTACCACACTTTACTGGATATAAGAGACAGTTAATTCATTGAGTTATACAGTAATTTTTCAATGTAAAAATGAAAACTATTGCAATACTCAGCTTTTTTAGTGGCTTCATCTTTACTGGAATATATGGAAGATGTATTGCTGCAATCTTCCATTCCCATATGATTTGCATATGAATCAATGTAAAGTATTTGCATTCTGTAACTTTGGTACATGCAGTTTATCTTTAAAAATATTCTAAAAGGATGTTAAATAAAAACAGCATATAAATATATAAATATTTGTTCGTCCAGTGATACAAAAAAAGTCCCAAACTCTGGTGATGCCTCTGTTAAATATGCAAAAGAAAAGTAAAATACGACTGGGAATACTGGAAAATAACTTCCAATGGAGTTATTCCAGCATTATAAATTCCAAGTATATTTTTCATAATGTACAAGTCACCAGAAACTGAATACAATATAGATGTCTCGTAGTATCACCAGGGGCTATCACAGTCGCGATGGCCACGGAAGTCACTTTAAGCTAACATAGTGCCCGGTATCAACTGTAAAAATTTAAAAAAAACTTCAGCAAATTGTAATCTTTTCATGTAAAAAATGGAAAAAATCTCTGCAATCATACATCCAAAAACTGCACTCATGGGAAAAGTCCATTAAATCCCCCCCCCACTCCCTTATCCCCTCAATAGCAGTAGACATTTTTAATAATTCCTATTTTGGGGCTTGTATGAATAAAATGGCAGAATAAAGGGAAGAATGTACTCCTCCAGTCCCTCACCCCAAGCCTATAATCAGATAGCCAGCAATTCCCTCTCATCATGCATCTGAACATAATGACAATGACGAAGGCTGTACTGATAATGATTACAATACTGGTATTTGGTAATTTATTTTAGTATGCAGAAAGACCACATGCTTTCAGTTAGCTGCAAGCCAACAATGACATACCAACCACTTCTGTTTGTGACTTGAAGGCCCAGCCTACTAAATCTTCATGGTGTTATCAAGATTCCTGCCTCTTTTTTGCAATGCTATTCACTCTTTCTGTAGACATTCTTCAATGTTTTGCCATTTTTGGGTATGTATTGTAATTTATTTTATGTTATCAAAATCATAATATGGATTCCCAATAAAAATATTTTATCTCTAATTTAAACTGCAATACCAGAAAACAATTAGTAATACGTGTAAAGAGAGCATTTCTTCTCCCCTCATATCATTCAATTTTCCATAGCATATCCTGCAATCTGGCTATAGTGAACAGGATAGGTTCCTGAACATGGATATAGTGTCCCCCCTGGATCCAGAAACTCTTCCTGGCATGGCTTATGAACAGCGCACAGAATGCTGATTTACCAGTAGAAATGATGCAAGATTCCCTTCCTGAAAGCCCACTGAGTCACTCTCCCTCCAAAGGTTTGTGCATTCATGGCAAAATTTTGGTTATCCAAAAATCCAGCAACAATATCGATGGTAAGAAACTCCGGGCACCCAAAACTTTTCAATGATGAGATGTTCCTATTAGCTGCCCTTAAGTTCAATTCTTCCATGAAGAAAATTTCCATTAGTCCCCCACAGAGAAAAAAATTTATGAGGATCAAAAAGTTATAGGAAAGCATTACTTTAAAGTTGGATATTAGGTCTTACAAAACATAAAACTTGAAATCCAGGGTTCTAATACTAAAAATAAAATACAATGATTATAACAAATGTTGAGAATATGTCAGCAAAGGCCCCACCAGTAATTAAACATCTTTTGACTTACTTTTAGGGTCCACAGGCTGTGGCTGGCCAACCTCTGGTGCACCATCAATGGTAGATTGGGCTTATTCACTGGAAGCTTCTTTGCAGCATGGGCAACCATAACAGACCCCAAAGTCAAGGCCACCAGTATCGGGGTTGCCCTTTTACTAGGTTCTTCCAAGCTTCATGGGTCTCAAAGGATAATCTGTAAAAACAGGGTCCACATTTTTTCCCTTACTTAAAAATCCAATTACTTGAGTACAAAAAAATGACATACTTTAAATCAATCTATCATTAATGTGAAGATTTTCCATGGTTTGGTTTTCACTGCTGCCTGGCTAACACACTTGTGGGCGAACTCCCTACCCTTAGCCTCTCCATTGAATGCAAACTGATTCTCAGGCTTGCCATCAGGTATTTTGTAGATCCTGAACCATTCCACAGTTGCCTTTAGGAAGCCTGGCATGTGCTTCTCGACATCAGAAAGTCATGAGTTGGGGACCCAACGGGTCATCACATCAATAGCAATGAGCTTCCAGTCCGTCTTCCCTCGTCAATTAAAGCCAGTGTGCCCATACCTGCAAGAGAATCAGTGAAAAAGGGTCAAGAAGCTGGATATAGCAACATTGGGCCTTTTTTGTACCCACCTAAAAACCTCAAAAACTTTGATATGGGAAAAATGTGCTCACTATCGTTTTGTTTTGTGAAATGTCCACACACAAAGGGCCCTCAGAAAGTGATTTGCCACAAAGATGTCAATTATAGACCTTGGGGACCTCTCCTGATTTCACTTTTCCCGAAACGATTATATATTATATTATTATTTTTTTTTTTTTTTTTTTTTTTTTTTAATAATTTACATACAATTATTTTTTATTATAGACATTATAATTATCCTAGTTTTATGATATTAACTAATATAAGATACCAGAAAATGTACGTCATGCCATGACATGCCTGGGCTATATTCTGAGTGGCATGAGCATACATGCCATGGTACAGGTACACGGGTTTCCTTTTTTTCCCTGGGGTATGTACGATTATGATGTGCACACTATGGTGCCAAAAATCCCCCGCACGGGTCCCGGGCCACCATGAATACAGTCCAGGAGAGAGGTTTTCGCATCGGGAAAACCACCCGGCGGCATTTGGGTTTAAAATACAAGTGGGCAGCATGAAACATGTATGGACATCCCCAGTGAACAAGAAACTATTTTTCCACTTCACTGAGAGTCTGCAGAGGAAAGCACAAAAGGAGAACTTACCTTGACTTTGGGTGACGTCTCCCCTCTTGGCAACACGGTATCCAATCTCGCACACATCAATTGGATATTATCACCTTTTCAACTTGTAGCCTCATCAATGTGGTTGGGGTCCTCCCACGTCTGAAACAGCAGTTCAAAAAAACACTGGTATTTGAGCAGCATGTAGCAACAAACTAAATTCAGATCATTAGGAAAGTACTTCATTACTTAATTACTAATGACAACTTTACATGCAACATAACTGACTTTTAAAGGAAGCTACCAGCTGCTACATATCCTATACTTACAAGATATCAAAACCTGCCTCATTAGACATCAAGCTATCTTGTAAAAAACATTAAAAAAATATAACTAAATAAACAATATCAGTAGTAATATGTAAATTTAAACTAATTACATTAGCCCAGCAAGTATACAAACAACTAAGTTTAGGGGAATATGCAAAAATATTCTCTCAAATGTATAAACAGTAAATAAACATTATAATGAGAAAATACCAATCTATTTCTTACTGCAAGTACAACAATACAGGCAAATACAAGTACAAACATATAACATATACAATATACATAATACAACAATATACATATTACAAATATACATATATACAACAAAATATACATAATACATATAAATATACATATAACACACATATAATACATATACAAACATATATACACACATATATAATATACTTAAAAATTTTACCCTATATAAAAAATATACAACATATTACCAATAATATATAAATAAAAATATACATATATACACAAAAATATTTAAATAATATACATACATATATACACACATATATAAATATAACATATACATATATACACACATATATAAATATATACTAAAATATATACACACTATTAAATAATACATAAACATTTAAACAAACACATACCAAAAAAAAAATATAAATAGACATACATTATCACAATTTTAAAATTATACAAATACATATATACCCCACATATAACAATAATACATATACATAATACAACATATATAAATTTTAACCTAACAATATACACACAATATAAAATTATAATATAAATAATAAACACAATATAAATTATACATAACATATATACACAAATTATAAAATATACATAATACTAAAAATAAAATTATATAAATTTAAAATACATATAAATAAACATTTATAAATATATACATATATACAAAAATATAAAAAATATATACATATATAAATAATATACATATCATAAAGAAGAATATAAAAACAACTATAAAGATCTTTCTATATATTTTAACTTTTCATATTGGGGCCCCGATATAAAAAATAATAAAATCAATTAATTTTCTAGTTATAAATTAATGGTTCAATTTTTACAGTTAATGGAAAGATCCAATAAAAAAACAGATAATAAAAGAAACTTAAGAATATAAATTCAGTTTATTAATTTAAATTGTTTATATTGCTCCATGGATATAAAATACTCCTTAATGGCCCAGATTCCATATAAGAAGATATTAAAAGAATAAATTAAAAAATTAAGTTCAAAAAAAAACAGTAAAATTTAATTTAACACAAAGTATTTAATAATTTAACAATATAATGGGCATCTATCCAAAGTATCCGTGGCTTGGGAACATTGGCACTAGGAATTCCCTTCTTATTTGAGGGTTTTAATCCTTGGGAGATATAAAATTATAAAAATAAAAAATGCACAATTAAAGAAAAGTAAAATTAAACAGACTGACTAAAATTTACCAAATGATGTAAACTGGTTTTCCGGTTGACAATGCTCCGCTCTTTTTTTTGACATTACAGGAAGTTTCCGGGGGCAATAGACCTACCTCCCTCTTGGCATTGGTCCAGCGCGGCACCTCGACCACCATGTTGAAGATCTTGTTGCCCTCGTTGGCGAAGAGCGGAATACGTGGGAAAGGCGAGATGGGACCATCTTCATTCTCTAAAAGGACAAAAGGGCATTTTAGAAGCTTTTTGTAGGATTTTAAAAAATATTCTAACCCCAGTCACACACAAAAAACAAACACACACATATACATAGAGAGAGAGACCTGTCAACTTTCGAATATATTAACCCTGCAAATATGGAATACGGGAGTACTGGAATTTTCTGAATTTACGTATTGGCAAATCATTCTCCACAGAAAATGGAAAACATTTGGTCATTTTTTGGCGATCCCCCAGTACATCCGAATCGAGTTTTTTCTGGTCAATACTTTAATTTACTGAATATGCGATCGATAAAATTACCGACCCCAAAACCTACGGAAATATATCTTGTAGCTGTGAGAGTTGGGTTTATCCCCGTCTCCTTAACAGACACGTTAGAGGCCTGTACGGGCTGGTGGATTCGGGCCACACAACTAGCGGCGGCGTGGAAGCCTCTAAACCCGGGTAGAAGTCCGGGGAATTGAGGGGGCTCCCCGGGAGCCGAGTTTCCCGAGGCGGAGGTTTCCCTTGGCAGCAAGGCTATTGGAGGATGGGGATAAAGGAGTAATCTCTGGCTCTTTGCCGCCTGCGGGTGCCGCTGCCACCGCCTCCCGCGACGAATCTCATCCTCCTAAATGTTCGTCGTCCCGCCCCTGATTTGTGGGGTGACGCGTACCTTGAACCCGTCAAGGAAGGGATACGACAAAACCGGGAGGGGCCGAGGAGGCGACGAGGCGGAAGGTAAGTGTGACCACCGCTGCGCCAGGGGGGGCTTGGAGGAGGGCCAGGCCAAAAGGGCACCAGGACTCCGCTGGCATCAGAAGGGGATGTTGTTCTGACCCAGGGGGTGAAAAAATACCCCCCCAAATCCCCAAACACACCCCGGGTCGCTAGCGCTAACCACGGCAATAGTCTCTGCAGGGCAGTTTTTCTCAAGCAAAAGGAATAAAAAAAAGATGAAAAACTCTCGGTTGCCCTTTCAGAAATGGGCTATAATCACGGTCGTTAAGGACGTTTCTTGATGAATCAAATGTAAATCTGCGAAAGGATCGTATCGACGCTGCCGAGGGGAATATACAACCCTTAACCTGCAATCTACTCGAGAATCGCGTCACCACGGAGACAAAAGTCAATCCGAATAAAGTCCCCTCAAAAGCGGCGGGGCACAGCCCGACTTGCGAGCCAGCCTGAAGCCCTGGAGGGAGCGCGCAAAGCGAGCGACGTCTTTCGGCGTCGGACAGAAGGGGAGCGAAGAGCGAGTCGAGCGAGACTGCGCGGGGAGGCCGGATGTCGAGGTATAGTTGTGCCGCCTGGGTTTCTTCCCTCTTGACCCCGCCCCCTCCCCACGTACCCCCCACCCCCACTTTTTGCCACAGCCCCCCACGCTCAATTTCCATCTCGACTATTCCTCCCTTCATTCATTTGAATAAGCAAGCTAAATATATTTAAGCATAACATACTTACAAAAATGAACGATAAAACTTCTCAGAATGTTAATAAAATATACTAAAAATTTTAAAAAAAGAGAAATATCCCCCATATTTTCAAAAACAAAATTTTTGACAAAACTAACAGGCAAGAACAAAAGAAAACAAAGATAGAAGAAAAAAGGAAGGAGGCATTTTCCTTGTGTATCGCTACACGTCTCCACAATTCTAGTACCTCATTTTGACATTTTTCTCACAAACTCAACCCACTTCCCGCACAGGCGCTCGTGGAGTGACGGAGGCGAAGGGAAATAATCTGAATTGATTCCAAGAACAAACAGGAACGGGACACGCGGCTACGAAGATCACGGACCAGGACTCTCTCAAGCGGACAATACAACACCTGCACATGCATACACAGCGAGACACACGAACAGGCAAAATGCAGATGAATGTCGACAATATAAAATTCTGTAATATTTAACAACAAAAATCCTGACGGCCCATGATCAGCATTCAAAAGGAAAAGCGGGATTTGTCTGACAAACTTGCCAACAATTTTTTTTTCATAGAAAATGTCCCGATCCATATTTCCTTTGTAAATTTCATCATCCAAGGGATCTGCCATCACCCTTCCCATGTCATTTCATCACAAGAAATCACAAGATTACAACCCGACCCTACATCCCCTCCCACTCTCCCACCCCTGTACCTCGAGGGAGTCGCACAAGAGGCACCTCTCCGTCACCAGCACCGCAACAAAAAGGCACGGCGCCTTGGAAGAATGACCTTCCTCGAGTGGATAATCTAGTCCACACGATCGTTACGTCACAAAGGCCAATATCCTGCCCGTAGTCGAGTCCATCTTGACCCTTTTGTCGCCGCCGCCCCTTGCAACTGATACCCTTGCGCTCTGCCAGTTCACAATCACTTTAGTTACGTTACTCGTAGTTTTTTTTAATGAAGAGAATTTTATGAACTCAAATCGGAAAAGGAAAAACCCAATGTTAGAAACAGTATAAAATAAAAAAGCAGTATTCCGCAATATTTGGTTTACTTTAAACCGCCTCTTCAATTATTCGATAAATAAACGCCTAAGCACAGAGCTGAAACGCCACCATGATGCCCCGCACTCGCATGTTAATTTAGGGATTCACATACATTATTCTTGCGACTCACTAAATCCCACTTATTTAAATCATTACGGACACAACTCGTACCCACAACAGCATTGTTCCGCACAAGCGTACCGGATCTCGGCCCGAAACGAAGCAGACGAAAAGTTTTGTGGCCTTCACCTAGACCTCAGGAAAGGTCGCCCGGGTTTGACGGAACACTCCTGTAGTTTCGGTCAGGATATCCTAGTCGGCCAGCGCAGGCAAGCACGGGGTGAAGGGAAAGGAACATTCACTTTCCACGTAGATATTAAGCACTGTGATAGTGGGTTCTGGAGGCGGGGAGCGAAATGGGGGACATCGCAAAGAAAACAAATAAAATCAAGAGGAAAACGCTTATCTAAATGGAACATGAAAATTCAAGAAAACAGGGCAACCCAAATCCGCACTAAATAAAGCTATCAATGCGGTGGCACTGCGACACAGCCGCACCTTTCAAAGCAAATTTGGGAAAAGAAAGTATTCGCAAAAGTGGCCAACTACGGAGGTTGGGAGAAAAAAAACTCTTTTTGCTGCATCGCTCAAAGATTAATGCAAGGTTTTTCTCTTTTTCTCTCCTTAGCAACCGGGGTAAAGAAGAACTGATGGGATGAGAGGAAGGGCGAAGGAAAAGAGAAAAAGAAAGTGGGGAGAAAGGAAAGTGAAGTAAAGGAAAGGGAGGAAAGGTAAAGGAAAGAAAATGAATGGGGCGATGGATAGGAGAAAGGGGAAATGGGAGGAGGGGGAAGAATGCCAAAAGGGAAAAGGAGTGGGATAATATAAATGAAGTGGGATTGGAAAGGGAAGAAGAATGGAAATGGGAAAGACAAAAAAGAAGAGTGCGAGGGAGGGTGAACGTAAACGGAAGAAAAGGAAAGAATGAAAGATAAGTATGTGCGTGCGTGCTTTGTGTGGTTAGGGGGGGGGGGGCGGAGAATCAAAATGTGTGTGTCCACGCGGTGGGGGCGGTCTCCCGACGAGAGGAGACAAGGAAGCGCCCAGGGGACCATTCACGAGTCACCCGACCACCACGTGTCGAGGCGCCCCTGGAACATCCTTCACGCATGACAAACAGCGGCCGCCCATAGACGGATTAGCAGCACTGTGTGAGCTCGGTAACAAAAACAGGCATCAACTAACAGACCCACAGCTTGGAATGAAAAAAGTACGGAGTAAAAAGGAGACGTGATCTTTTATAGTCTCTCCCGTCTGCATCGGAGAAGGGATACAGAAGTTATATGTGGTCTTAGACACAAAAGTAAATCAAAAGACACAGTCAGTCAATCAGATATTAGATTTGTATGAAGTCATGCCGGCTCATTCCTTGAGCCCTCATCAAAATCCCAGTAAAAGACGGGAGTGGGCAAAAAGTGGGGGAGGAAGTGGTGGGGGAACGGGGGGGGGAGAAAGAAAGACAAAGACAGAAAGAGAGAGAGAGATGGGGAGAGAGAGAGAGAGATGTGGGGGAGAGGGGAGAAGAGAGAGATGGGGGAGAGAGAGAGAGATAGGGGAGAGAGATGGGAGAGAGAGAGAGAGATAGGGGAGAGAGATGGGGAGGGAGAGAGAGAGAGAGAGGGGGGGGAGAGAGAGAGAGATGGGGGAGGAAAGAGAGAGAGAGGGGAGGGAGAGGAGAGAGGAGAGGGGAGGGGGAGAGAGAGGAGAGAGAGAGAGAAGAGGATGGGGGGAGAGAGAGAGAGGAGAGAGAGGGGGAGGGAGAGAGAGAGAGAGATGGGGGAGAGGAGAGAGAGAGAGAGAGGAGGGGGGGGGAGAGAGAAAAGAGAGTGGGGGAGGAGAGAGAGAGAGAGAGATGGGGGGGGAGAGAGAGAGAGAGAGATGGGGGGAGGGAGAGAGAGAGAGAAAAGATGGGGGAGGGAGAGAGAGAGAGAGAGATGGGGGAGGGAGAGAGAGAGAGAGAGATGGGGGGGGGGGGAGAAGAGAGGGGGGGGGAGAGGTGAGGGGAGGAGAGAGAGAGATAGGGGGGAGGGGAGAGAGAGAGAGATGGGGGGGGAGGGAGAGGAGAGAGAGAGAGAGTGGGGGAGGGAGGGGGGGGGGGGGGGGGGGGAGGAGAGAGAGAGAGAGAGATGGGGGAGGGGAAAGAGAGAGAGAGAGAGGGGGGAGGGGAGAGAGAGAGAGAGATGGGGGGGGGGAGAAAAGAGAAAAGGGGAGGGGGAGGAAGAGAGAGAGAGAGATGGGGGGAGGGAGAGAGAGAGAGAGAGAGGGGGAGGGAGAGAGAGAGAGAGAGAGGGGGAGGAGAGAGAGAGAGAAAGGGGAGAGGAGGGGAGAGAGAGAAGAGAGAGGGGAAAGGAGAGAGGAGGGGGGAGGAAAGAGAGAGAGGGGGAGGGGGAGGGAGGGGGAAGGAGAGGGAGGGGGAGCGAACAAGTAGACAGAGTGGGAGGCAGCTTCATCGAGTAGCAAACACCGGAGGAAATATAAGGAAAGTAGAGAAAAATGGGAAGAGGGAAGGGAAGACGAGAAAGAGGGAAAAAGGGAGGAAGGAAAGATGGGGAAAAGAGGGGGGGAAGGGGAAAAGGAAAGATGAAGGGGAGGGGAAGAAGAGGGAAAAAGGGGGGAGGGAGGAGGAGGGGAAAAGAGGGGGAGGGGAAGGGGGAGAAGGGAGAAGAAGGGAGGGGAAAGGAGGAGGGAAAGGGGGAGAGAAAGAAAAAGGAGAGGAAGGGGAGAGGGAGGAAAACGGAGGAAGGGAAGAAAGAGGAAAGAAAGAGAGAAGAGGGAAGAGAGAAGGGAAGAGGGAGAAGAGGAAGAAGGGAGGGGGAAGGACCAGGGAGAAGAGAGGGAGAAGAGAAGGGGGGAGAAGGAAAGAGGAAGGGCGGGGGGAAAAAGAAGAGGAGGAATGGAAAAGGGGGGAAAGACAAGGGATGGGGGGGGAGGGAAAAGGGGGGGAGGGGGAAAGGAAAAAGGGGAAAAAAAAGGCGAAAGGGAAAGGGGCCAAGAAAGGGAAAAGGCAAATTTGGGGGGAGGGTTAAATAAAACAAAACAGCGAAGGAAAAGATGGAAATCAAAATAATAAAGCGGGGGGAAAAACAAAAAAGAAAGCCACAGAATAAAACCAAAAAAAATTACATAAAAGGAAACCAAGGCAAATAAAGAAAAAAACAGGGTAAAGAAAGGCCCGGGAAAAGGAAATTGGGAAAAGATTAGAAAAAATTTGAAACCGCAAAGGGGAAAAAAATATTTAACCCAAAAATTGCTGACCAAAAACCTTGGGTTACATTTTCCATCATTGTTTTTTTTTTTTGTAGTTTTTTTTATTTTCGAAAAAGGGTTAAAAAAAAAAAGGGGTCTAGGGAGAGAGGAGGAGAGAGGAGAAGAGAGAGAGAGAGAGACAGAGAGAGAGAGAGAGAGGAGGAGAGAGAGAGAGAGAGAGAGGACGAGAGAGAGAGAGAGAGAGACGAGAGAGAGAGGAGAGAGAGAGAGAGAGAGAGAGAGAGAATGTGTGGGTGGGAGAGTGGTAATGACCGGAGGAAAAGGAGGGGAAGAAAAGAAACGCCATCCGGACTGGTTTCAAACTCCCAGGGAAACCTCAATTGGTGGGTCTGAACCTAATTTCCTCGCTTACAACTTTCTTCTCGGGTATTCGATGTGGCGGGGAGGGGGGGGGGGAGGTGCGTGCCCACATCTCAACAAGCCTCAGGCTGTGCTAACATTAATAACAGGGCCGAATCAGGTGTCATTTTCGCTTTCACTACAGTTCTACTTGAAAGACTAACTGCCAATAACTATTATTATAGCGAGGAGTATTGTATCATCATCATTAACACTAACAACATTACAAATACTGCCGTCACTACTGTACCAAATGTGATGATAATAATACGAATATAGTTATAAATAATACTAATAAGCAATAGTAATACCAATGTTACAAATAACAGAACAAGCAACAGCAGACAGCTATCATCTTCAGCCATCATCTTACGGACTCCGCTGCCGACAAGGTAACTGACCTTTCAAGAGTCAGAACTAGAATTTGAAGAAAAAAAAAACAGGTGCCTATAACAAGAAGCACCGAACCAAAACAGCAGGATTAACCTTGCCACTGACGTAGCCCTCCCCTCCCTTATTCCCTTGAAACCTCAAGGACAATAATACCACTAATGATGCTAACTTGACCAAACAACCCGTATGGTGTTACAGTGATTATCACCATTGCTGTAGTTATTTTCAAAGTAGTTTTATTAGCGGTAGCTGTACCTGACGTAGAAGTAATGGATAAGTCAGTGATGATCGACGGCCACTAGTGAAGGAAGTTCTTGCAGTGTCAGCGTTATAACATTCCTTTATCATCAGTTTCACGGTGTAGTCATATTAAAAGGTCCATTTATAACCGGCAGATTCAACCATGGCAATCGATTTTTGTAAATGCAATCACCTGTAAATTAGCGCAAGTGGGTGGCCCCATGATCATCACTGTCAATAATAAGGTTTCCGGTTTTGGTTCGACTCAAATTCAATATTTTTCAGAGGGAGAACCTAGGCAACATTCTGAGTAATGCATGGATTTCTGCAGAATTTCTACGATTGCTATAATTGTTGCTCTTATCACCATTATCGTCTTCAAAAAGATGTGGAACTTTGTAATACATATAATGCGCAACCTTCCAACGAATGCAGGACGAATATACATACACCTAGATGCATACCAACAAAATCTAAAGAACTGCGAATTCCAAATTCCAAATAAGAAACAAAAGGCCAAACCCCATTAGAAAAAAGTAGAGCAATATAAATAAATTTTTGATTTCGCAACATTTTCCAAGACCTGGGAGGAGCTTCTCTGGAGCATTTTCGTAAAATCAAATTATGAGGGTTTCGCAGAATGCCCGACTGTAGAAGATGGGAGAGAGAGAGAGAATGAGAGAGAGAGAGAGAGAGAGAGAGAGAGGAGAGAGGAGAGAGAGAAGAGAGAGAGAGAGAGAAAGAGAGAGAGAGAGAGAGAGAGAGAGAAGAGAGAGAGAGAATAAAGAGGAGAGAGAGAGAAATAAGAGAGAGAAGAGAGAGAGAGAGAGAGAGAGAGAATAAGAGAGAGAGAGAGAGAGAGAGAAGAGAGAGAGGATAAGGAGAGAGAGAGAGAGAGGAGAGAGGAGAGAGAAGAGAGAGAGAGAGAGAGAGAGAGAGAGAGAGAGAGAGAATAAGAGAGAGAGAGAGAGAGAATAAGAGAGAGAGAGAGAGAGAGAGAGAGAGAGAGAGAGAGAGAGAGAGAAGAGAAAGAGGTGGGGAAGCCTTTCCGGCGACCCAGGGCAGGACACTCCCTCAACCCCCCCTCCTTCCCTCACTAACCCCCCACCCCAGTTCCGGATCCCCAACCCTTTCCCCCCGGTTACAAAAAGCGGCTGGCCTGAGGTACATAACATGCTTCCCCCCCCCCCCCCCCACCGGGCCCTGTCCCCTCTTGCAGAGATAACACAACAAGAATCACGAACAAGGGTCACGCTACTACTTCTTTTCTAGATACTGCTTTATTCTATTTCCTCAAATTTTCGGTCAGAAAAAAAATATATATATTAGAAGGAATTTAAGTTGTGTGGGGGGAGAGGGGGAGAGGGGGAGAGGAGAGGGAGAGGAGAGGGAGAGGGGAGGGAGAGGGAGAGGAGAGGGAGAGGAGAGGGAGAGGGAGAGGGAGAGGGAGAGAGAGGGAGGAGAGGAGAGAGAGAGAGAGAAGAAGAGAGAGAGAGAGGGAGAGAGAGAGAGAGAGAGAGAGAGAGAGGAGAGAGAGAGAGAGAGAGAGAGAGAGAGCATAGTTGCCCTTAACAAGTACACTACTGGAACCTCCTGAAACCTCTTCACTTTGTTCGACTCCAGCTTCAAACAAGTCGTACATTGCGGGGCCCTATCAGCCAGTTATAATCTGATATATTTCACGCAAGTCTAAGAATGTTAGGAGGTTTCTTGAGATCAATAAATACACAAGGAGGTTTAAAACGGTTTTTGTGTCATCTGGCATTTTATCAGATACACACTCACACAATATGAGTAAAATCTTAAGAAATAACAAAAATTTTCTGCAGCCAACACGGTTAGAAATTTTAACGCGTCCGGGTTATTTCACATGACATTGGCTTCGGTGGGATATCTTCAAAATCATTCTGGACGCTTTAGCCGACTCTTATGGACAAAACTATAAATGAATAGGTTGTGTGCCCTTGAATTTTTATACAATAAAGGCATTATCCTGTTGTGCGAAATCTGGAAAATAATATTTCACTTTCTATTTGGAGAACAATATATCTACAATAAGTAATTACATACGATGCATAGTAGTATATTGTTTTAAAAATTTTTAAAACAATATTTTAGTGTTTGGGCTTTCGGGATTTTTACATAAAAAAAAGGCTGTGTGTGGAGTATGTACATTTTTTGTAGCATCCCCGAAACCCCAACATTGATACGTTCTCAAATATGTTAGCCATTTAAGCGTACATTACCGGAACCTGCTGAAACATCTTTTCGTTTCGTTAATCTTCAGCTTGAAAAGTCTATAGAACTTTTGGTTCTAGAATTTCAAACGAGTCGAGTCATTTGACGCGGTTTTGGCTTGGGTTGGAACAAATATCTTCAAAATCATTTAGAGTCTGTTTTAACCTGTTAAGAAATAGGCTGCATACCTCAATTTGTTCACATTTGCAGGTTTTAATGCCAAGATACTCCTGGTTTGTAAAAATGGACATCACTCGTTGTGGATACAGTAAGATGAAATGTTGCGAACATTATTATTCCACTTTCTATTTGTGGAACAATGGATATACAGTAAGTATTCAAAACAAATCGTTTGAATCTGAGAAGTGCATTTGAAAATTACCACAGCGAAGCGTGGTGTGTGTAAAGTAACAAGGTGCGTTGCAGAGTAGTAACCCCCCCCCCCTTTTTTTTTTGCTTAAAAAATCAAATCAACATGTTAAATATCTAAATTCTCTGTACGTGTGAGTGTGCGTGCGCGTGCGCGTGCGCGTGTGTGGCGTGCGATGTTTTTCTCTGTTTACTAGCGGTAAGGGAGGTCACCCCTAGCACTCTTTGCATCTTTCATGAGGGCGGGAAAGCAAACAATAACGAGGCGGGAAGGCGGTTAAACTCTGGACACAGCCGAGAGCACAATAACCATGTAAAACAAGCGGCCGGGCGCGTCCTGCCGGTTCCTTCGACGGGTACACGCGAGCCACACACCGCGCCCTGCTCTCCCGACGCGGCCCCGCTCGTTCATTCTTACATCATGGTAACTCGATGCAGATAAAATACTTATACAAGTAATCATTCGTTATTTCATTCATTCACTCTTTCTTTCATTCACTCATTCACATGTATGCGGGTGTACCTACGCTCATAGAAAGGACAGAATTCTTATATAGAACATGCTAGGAGATTATACCAGCGTACATATATCGAGGCTCAAACTGCAACCGTCTACCCCTTAAATACTCTAATAATTTAACAATAGAATATTTACAGTAATAAAAATAACAAAAATAATGATAATAAGAAACAATAATAATAAGTAACAATTAGAACAACAATAAAGCAATGATAAGGACAATAATAATAATAAACGAAGAGGGAAAACAACCCTTCTCTACTAACTTGCGAGGCTTTCCTTTCTACCCATCGCCCCACCAAGTCCTGCCAGCCACGCCCCCTCTCGATCTATTCCGGGCTTGTAAGTCTCAAAGGCTTGGAAACTCATCCCTAAGAGGCGGTCTCTTCTGTATTACTAAGATCTGTCATCACAATGAAATTACAGTGCATCGTTCCCGCACTCTTATATTTTCCTAGTATTCTTGGTTGGCCCGTTCTTCTCATTTTCCCAGTGTTCGGGAAGGAAAGAAAGTTGTGTTTAAATCCATCTTTCATGGGCGAGGTGACTCTTGACAGACTGGTGAGGCAGACAGAAAGAAAAAGAGGAAACGCAGAGACGAGAGAGGATATAAATTAAATCAAGTGATGAATCTAACATTACCACAAGAGAAAACGCAGAAAGGTCAACCTAAACACGGAAAAAATCAAGGAATCTCGGACCCTTCAGAGGACGACTGTAGTTCATCTCCGTTATGCTTGGAGCGCGGCGCCACGTCGTTGAGTCGCCGACGGACACTCCCAGAATGGCTGCGGAGGAGACGAAGGGAAGGAAGGGAAAGACGACTCCCCGCCCTCCCTTCCTCTCTCCCCATTTTCACTCTCCCTCCCTGCCTTTGGTAGGCGGACAAGGAAGGTTTGTGGGAAGAGGGAGATAAATAAAATGAAATTAAAAGGGAAAGGAAAAAGAAGAGCATGCGAAACATCTAAACGAGCCACTGAACGTATTGGGAAAACAGAAGATGCGCATGCAAGGAAAAAATATAAAGAAAAGTTCAGAATGTGGGAAAATGGAAATTTAAGATGAAGCGAGAGAAACGGCAGGCGGAAAAAAATGAGCTGGGAGAAGTGTGCGGAAGGGCAGTAAAGAAAGATTAGAAAGACAACTGAATGGAGGGTTGTGATTTTGAGTTGATTTATATACAGATTTTTTTTATGCTCTCTAACAAGACAAAGACAGAAGTCAAGTATTTCATCGAAGAGGCTGAACATGGTTTGATTTGAAGGTAGCGCTTCAGCCACGCTGTTCATGCCGGACGGCCTGCAAAAGCTAATCAATATAGAAGACAAGGGTCTTGTAAATATACAGCAGTGATTTCTGGGATAGCGCTATCGGTCGCCATATCTAGTAGTACAAAATAGCGGTCAGTTTGCGGTTTGAGGAACTCGAGCATAAAGAGAAATATAGAGAGAGGAAGAGAAAGAGGGAGAGAAAGAGGAGAAAAAAGAAAGAGGGGGAGAAAGAGGAGAAAAAAAGAAAGAGGGAGAGAAAGAGAAAAACAAGAAAGAGGGAGAGAAAGAGGAGAAAAAAGAAAGGGAGAGAAAGAAGAGAAAAAAGAAAGGGGAAGACAAAGAGAGAAAGTCCTCTTTCCTCTGCCTCGATCCATCCCTCGAACCATCAACGTCGGTCGTCTTTGATGAGAGCCACTCTGGAATTCAAGATGGGGGGGGAGGTATTGCTAATGCCTGGTTCCCTTCGCTCAATGTTACTGGCGAAAATGGGCGCACCTGTTTCTCCAGATGTTATTATGTGGCTGACGAGGCTTCCCATCTTTGTAATGCTATGCATGTATTTATTAACATTTTATTACCTGGGCGTTTGGGATGTTTATATACCTAAAAAACGCCAATCAACACTACCTATATTCGGCATGGATTGATGGTTGCAAACTGCATGGGCCAAAAACAATAAGGCCCTTATGTGGAATGCATCCAAAGAACCAAACAAGCAAATGAAAAATGTTTTACGAAACCAGTTCTGATCAACCTGACAGACTCTTCGAGTGACCCGTCCTGCTGCTCCGGGGCTCATAGTCCGCCTAACCCCCCCTCATTCTCTCTCTCTCTCTCTCTCTCTCTCTCTCTCTCTCTCTCTCTCTCTCTCTCTCTCTCTCTCTCACACACACAGACACCCTATAGTATTTCTTCCTATCTCCATTTCTTTCTTTCAGAACCCTTTAGTATAGTCTTTATTTCTCTTTATCTCTTTCTTTTTTCTTTCTTTCTCCTTTCTTTCTTGGTCTTTCTCCCCCTCTCTCCTTCCGACATTACTTGTGTGACAAGTCACCCAAGTTCAATCGCCTCACTTGGATGACTTTTCTTTCATCGACTTGTTCACATTTTTTTTATTTTCCAAGATACTTAATTCTTTCATTAGATTTCCCCTTGCCATCCCGCCTCCAAACGTATAATCCCGTAAGAATAAATACAGAAAACGCATGTGTACAACCCGCAATCTAGGTGTACTAACTAATGACAAGAACAATGACGAGCCTAAAACCTAACTGTTAATAGCAATAATTCGTTCAAAGTGGCCACGATACCAGTCGCTCGTCTCGCGATCCCCGAACCTGCGCCAATCTCGATTCCTTTGGGGGGATTTTTCCCGCCCTCGACGCCTCGAAGGAACTCCAGTCAGGAGGACCTGTTCTCGTCCCCTCCCCTCCCCCTCCCAACGTCTCCGTTCAAGCAAAGGAGACCCCGGTGCCCAATGCTGGCAAGAAACTGAAGGCGTAAATAAATGAAGACAATAGACGTTTCTCCGTGGGTCTCACCCCATGCCAGCTTCCATTCACGGACGCCGCCAAGACGCCTCTCGAAGGTCGGCGACAGCAGTATGCTCCTTCCACGCCCTCCCTTCCTCTCATTTCTTGTCCCATTTCTTGCTCCGAATTCCATTCTCGGGAAGGTGGTGGTGGCACAAAGAGGGAAAGGAAAGAAGCAGAAAACGGAGAGCAGAAGATGATAAAAACCAAGAAGGTAGAGACGGAAAATGGCGTAGAAGACGTGGAAGGTGTTAAAAACGAAGACGAAAAAGCGGATAACGAAAACGAACGGGAAAGAAATAGGGGGACGATTTTGAAGAGGGAAAAGAAACTCCTACCTTGTCTGTGTTCCCCTAACGAAGCACAGGCGAGGCAGAAAACGTAGACTGAATATCAAAAGGGCAGTGGGAAGGGTAACAAAACGAAGATGGGGAAAGTGGGGGGGAAGCAGGGTTGAGAGGGATCTAGGGGGGGGGAAGGTTACAGGAAGGCTGGGTCAGGTCAGTTCAACAGCATGACACGTTCTAACGGCCTGCTTTCCTCTTCCTCCTTTGCATGACTTGCAAGAAGACAATATTGTTCCCCTTAGTGTATGACCGAGAGATAGAAATAGACGTGTGTGTGGGGGGGGGGGGGAAGTGAGTGAGTGAGTGAGTGGTGAGTGAGTGAGTGAGTGAGTGAGTGAGTGAGAGAGCGAAGGAGGGAGATAGAGGAAAGAAGAGACAGGGGAAGGGGAAAAGGAAAGAAAAATAGTATCGAACGAGATAATAAGCAGCCACGATAACAAAGGAATAAAGCTTATAAAAAAAATAAAACTAAATATAATGTTTAAAAAAGATAAAAAGAAAAATAATCTGACGAGTAGTTTTTGTAATGAAGAGAAACACAACCGGAAAAAAATCTACATACCATGCGCAAAAAAAAAAAAAAAAAAAAAAAAAGGAATGCAATTTGCAAACCGTACCCAAATAACAGTTTTACTAAAATACATATAAATAAATAAATAAATAAGTAATCTTTATGGCAGTTTTTATTCGTCAAAGACAACGGGCATCTCATCCGCAGTCATTTTTTTTCTAATTAGACTTCGTGTCTTATTCTTCTACATTTCTTTTCAAATATTCTTTACTCGTCCCGTCTCCCCAAGATTTATCTCTGTCCCTTCTCTCCAGGATTCCTCCATTTCCTTCATTCTTAATATTCATTGTTACTCGCTAATTGCGCCATCTTTTTTCTGATGCTGTTAATGCTGATGTTGCTGCCCCCTCCTCCCTCATCCCAACCCCACTCCCTCATCCCACTCCATTATTTTACCAACTTGTGGTAAGTCCCCCTCACCCCCCTTGCTAACAGACCTGCAAATGTCACCTGCTCTAATAAACCACAAAACAGAACGGAACATGCCAAAAAGGACAGCTAGTTTATTTTCGAAGAGGGCGGGTCGGATACAGAGAGGGAGAAGGTAAAAAGGGAATATAAAAAAAAAGGATGCGAAAGACTGAGGCGTAGATACGATGACACGAAAATAAGGTAATGGGGAAAAAATGCGAAGCGTCAAATTGGAACGTAGGAAAAAAAAAGGGGGGGGGGGCGAGCGAGTGAAATAGCATAGTAATGTGCAACATCTTAAAAACATAATATGAAGGCGGCTGCGCATACATGCTATTGTATACATTGTTTTTTTCTTACTTTTCTAATCTCCGCGAGCACGCACTCCCAAGGACATGTATTTAATAAAAGAAAGATAATTGAAGAAAATACCTTGGAAATAGAAAGAAAGGAAAAGAAAAATGAGAATGAGGAAGAGCATACGAAAGTACTGAACAAAATGGGAAAGGAGCAGCACGCCCACGCCCAAGACCCTTCTCCTACGCACACGCCCGAACGCCACTCATCAAGCCGAGCGCCCGCGTGTATTTGCCTAACAGTGCCCCTACAACGGCTGTCATCCTCGTGCTCGCCGCTGCCCCTCGACCCAGTGACCTAGCATCGCACCGCCTGGCACGACGTCGACGCCGAGATTTGGTCTCGGGTTCAATGCCTGAGCTGTGGCCAAACGCTTCCCGTATTACGACCCTTTCCTTTCGTCTTTCTTTCAAATTATATCTGTAATTAGTTATACGTTCTCCGCTGTTCCTTTATATATATTTCTGTACTCTGGTTTCATGTTTCTAACTTTACCTTTTGCAATCGTTTTTAAAGCATGCTCCAATCTCCATCGACATATCTAAATCCAAAGTTCCATCCACTGATCAAGAAAGTAGGTAGATCGAGATCGAGAAAAAAAAGAACTTCACAAAATATCGGTCGCTGCTTTCCTTAAACCGGTTCGTTCTGAGACGACTAAAATCACACAAATAAATAAAAAGTTGAACAATACGTAATTAATATACAAAGAAGTTGTCATTCCTACGCGCCCTCTCTTCTTCGGAACCGTCTCCTCAGTGCTATTTTCGGTAGTTTCTGGACTCGTCTAGTCCAAGTCAAGACATGACCTTAACTCACTTTCAGCAGCTTTTTTACGGATCTGACCACTGCCAGAATAGGAGGGGGCGTTGGCAATGCGGTTGTGATGATGATGTCGTGAAAATGGCGCTAGTAACACTATCACTTGTCACAAAAACACTAGCAGCAGCAATGTGAGCTAGCAATAAATTAGCCTGCCAATAAGAAAGCTCAAACAACCAAGCGAAAGTTCAAACAAAATCCCTGCAAACTCCTCCACAAAATCGGGCTGCGACACGTTTGTAAACAATGCTAGTGGACTTGCACTTCCCCTTCTAACAATCCTCTTTTTCTCCATCCGCCGCCATCCCAACTCGCTAAACTTGTCTGCCTCCGACCGTCTGTCTGTCTTTTCTGTCTGTCGTCTGTCGTCTGTCTGTCTGTCTGTCGTCGTCTGTCTGCGTCTTTGCCTTCTGTCTGCCTGTCTGTCTCCTGCGCTGTCTGCCGTCTGCCTGTCTCCGACCGTTGTCTGCCCGTCTGCCTGTCTGTCTGTCTGTCGTCTGTCTGCTGTCTGTCTGTCTTCTGGGTTTTCGTCTGTCTGTTGCCTGCCTCCGACCGTCTGCTGCTCCCTCCTGCCCCTCCCGTGCTGCCTCCTGTCCTCCCTGCCTCCGACCGTCGCCTGCCTGCCGCCTCTGCCCCGCCTCGCCTCCCTGCCGCCTGCCTCCCCGCGCTGCCTCCCTTTCCCCTGCTCCTGCCCTCCGCCGCTCTGCCTGCCTCCTGCCCCTTGCCTGCGGGCCTCCGACGTTCTGCCCGCCTGCCTCCGACCGTCCTGCCTGCCTGCCTGCCTCCGACGTCTGCCTCCTGTTCCGACGTCTCCCTGTCCTGCCTCCGCCGTCTGCTGTTCCTCCGACCGTCGCATCTGCCTGCCTCCGACGTCTGCCTGCTGCCTCCTTCCGACCGTCTGCCTGCCTGCGCTCGACCGTCCTCTGCTGCCTGCCTCGCCGTCTGCGCCTGCCTGCTCCGACCGTCTGCTGCCTAGCTGCTCCGACTCTGTGCGCCGCCTGCCTGCCTCCTGACTCGACCTGTGGCCTCCTACTCTCCGCGCCGCCTGCCCTTCTGCCTGCTCCTACCGTCTGCCTGTGCCTGCCGACCTTCGCGCCTGCCTGCCTCGACCGTTGCCTGCTGCCTGCCTCGACTCGTCTGCCTGCCTGCCTCCCGACGCTGCTGCCTGCCTGCTGACCTTGCCTGCTGCGCCTCGACCGTCTCCTGCTGCTGCCTCGACCGTGCCCCTGCCTGCCTCCGGACCGTCTGCCTGCCGCCGCCCCGACTCGCCCGTCTGCCTGCCGCCTGCCTCCTGCCCGATCTGTGCTGTCTGCTCGCGTCTGTCCTGTCCGACTCTGTCTCCTACCTGCTGCTCGCGTCTGTCGCTGCTCTCCTCGCCACTTCGCCTGCCTCTGACCGACCTGTCGAGTCGCTGCCTGCCTGCCTGCTGCCTCCGACCGTTGTCGGTCTCTGGCTGTCGACCGTTGTCTGCTGCTGTCGGTTCGTCTTGCCTTCGCGCGTCTTCGTTCTCGAACTCGCTGCCTGCTGCCTGCTGCCGACCGTTGCCTGCCTGCCTGCTGCCTCCGACCGTCTGCCTGCCTGCCTGCCTGCCTGCCTGCCTGCCTGCCTGCCCGACCGTCTGTCTGCCTGCCTGCCTGCCTCCGACCGTCTGCCTCCGCCTGGCCTGCCTCCGACCGTCTGTCTGCCTGCCTGCCTCCGACCGTCTGTCTTGCCTGCCTGCCTCCGACCGTCTGTCTGCCTGCCTGCCTCCGACCGTCTGCCTGCCTGCCTGCCTCCGACCGTCTGCCTGCCTGCCTGCCTCCGACCTCTGCCTGCCTGCCTGCCTCTCGCCCCCTGCCTGCTGCCTGCCTCCGACCGTCTGCCTGCCTGCCGCCTGCCTCGACCGTCTGCCTGCCTGCCTGCCTGCTCCGACGTTCGTCTGCCTGCCTCCGACACAATTTACCAATATCAAAATTTCTAAATATAGCCTATGACATTTATTATGCATTTACAAAATTACTTTTTTGCTGTCGGAACCGAGATACTGTTTCTCCTCTGTTCGGCAGAGCGTATGTGCAAGGGCGTGGCACCCTTCGACGAAGGAACCTTCATCTCGGATCTCGCCTATCTATCCCTGAATCATCATGGACAGGTTACATCCCTAAACCTACACCTCGAACAATACCGTAGAGGAAACACTGTTAGCCTCCAACGTTCTATAACCCCTATCTTCCCAGTACAGCTTAAGAAAAAAAATGGTCTCCATTTTGATAGCAGCATACTTGCTGTACAATCTACTCGTCTGGATGCAATCGTGTATGCGATTATTTGTAAATAGTGTACTTTGCCATTCATTTTGGCACGATAGTTTTTTTTTTTTTTATAATACACGTTGCAAGTTTTTTTTTTTTATCTCGCAATCTCCCTCCCCTTCCCACCCTTTCCTCGCCCTATTTACCAGTGTGTGCGAATCCCAGTGACCTCCTCGGCAGGCAGACGAGCGGTAAACTGATCCGGGCGGGACACGATATCTATACGCTTATGAAGGGCGTGAGAACGGTTAGACGGTACGAAAAGCGGTGATGCAAAGGGCCGTGGTTAGGGAGGGGGAGGGGCCACACGAGACAAGTGAGTAGTAGTAATAATAATAGAAGAAAGAAAAATAAGGAGTTAAAGAGAAATATACGGGAAAAAATAAGGAATCCTATGATTAATGTGAAAGGGGAAAAGAGGAGGGTGAATGGGAAAGGAAGGAGGAGATGAGGGAAAGGGAGAAGAAAAGAGCTAACAGTGCTCTTGAATATAAACCCCCAAAAGAGAAAAAGCCAAGAACTCTTAGCCATCATCTTCCGCGCGTCACGGAATGCGACAGTGTAATCCAACCAAATATTAAAATAAACACCTTGCCACTCTTTTGGGAACTTTTTCCATGGCCTCCATAAGGGTTTTCTCATTACATAAAACCCAACTACCATTCTCCCCTTCCTCTTCTCATGACTCCCTTCCCCCCACCATCCCCATATGTCTATTCCATAAGAAATGTAAGAGGAAAGGCATTTTTTCATTTTGTATCAGCCTCAATTACTCTTCCCTTTCGTGCCCGAGGGGCGTTATTCAAATCATAGAAACGGCGAAAAAAAGATGGTGCGTTGAAACCATATAATTAGAGCAAGAAGCAAAACAGACAAGCCAGAAAAAAGGCTCCTGTAAAGGGATGGGGGAAAGGGTGGGAGGGATGGGAGGGGAGGGAAGGTTTAGGGGAGGGATGGGGGAAGGGAAGGTTTAGGGAGGGACAGGGACGGGAGGGGAACGTAGTGCAAGACGAGTACCAAGAACCCGGATGTGTGGACCCGATTCCCAGAGCAAGGTGGCTGACCCTGCTCGTCACTCCAATGGCCTAATACCGTTGCCGCCCTCCCCTTTCCCTCCCCCCTTCAGCTCCACCAGCCCTGTCTCCTTCCTTCCCCCTCCCCTTCTCGCCCTCCGCCAACCCTCTCCCCTTGCCTTCCCCTTTTCCCTCCATCTTACCCTGCACGAACCACCCTCTCCCCCTTTCCCTCTCCCCAACCTCTCTCCTCCACCCCTTTTTCCCTCAGCTCCACCACCTCGTGACCCCCCCCATTCCCCTCCGTCTCTCCGACTCCCTAACCCCCTCCCAAATTACCACCCTCTCCTCTCCCTTTCCATTCTTCCCTCCCTTCATCCGCTCCTCCCTCTCCCTTCTCCCATCCCCTCCCTATCCTAGATAACAAGCTACTTATCCAGTTTTACGATCACTTTCCAAATGTCACTTTTTCCCAGCGGTTATGGCGCCGCGTATGGAGACGGGGGAGAAGGGGGAGAAGGGGGAGAAAGGAGAGAAGAAGGGGGAGAAAGGAGAGAAGAAGGGGGAGAAAGGAGAGGAGGAGGGCGGAAAAGGAGGAGGAGGAGGTGGGGGGAGACATATAACCGCAAAAACATGGCAGCGAAGAATGAATAAACTAAATTCAAGATTTAGAGAATGTTATTGTGCGCGCGCGCGTGTAAGATTGTGTGTGTTCGTGTGTGTGTGTGTGTTCGTGTGTGTGTGTGTGTTCGTGTGTGTGTGTGTGTTGTGTGTGTTGTGGTTCGTGGTGTGTGTGTTTCGTTGTTGTGTGTTGTCTTGTGTTGTGTGTGTGTTGTGTGGTTGTGCTGGTGGTTCGTGTGTGGTGGTGTGGGTGTGTGTGTGTGTGTCGTGGGGTTCGTGTGTGTGTGTGTGTGGGGTTCGTGTGTGTGTGTGTGTGTGTGTTGTGTGTGTGTGTGTGTGTGTGGTGTGTGTGGTGTGTGGTGTGTGTGTGTGTGTGTGTGTGGTGTGGTGTGTGTGTGTGTGTGTGTGTGTGTGGTGGGTGGTAACGTGTGTGGTAAAAACCTTCAGACGTACACGTGGTTCAGAGCCATAAATTGGCCAGACTTGTGGGCCTTCGAGAAATTTCAACGACTCGGGGCATCGCGGTCCAAGGAGGACACATGCAACGCACATGCAACGGAAAAATTAGCATACCTATCCCGTGTTAATAGCAGCTGTCACTGAAAGGTAAGCAAAGCCTGTCGCTCTCTTTAACCAAGTGAAATAAGTCTGCATTGCTACGAAAGCAGGGAGGGTAAACTGTTAAAGCAGACAACAACTCATTTTCGCTTCTTGATTCTCCACATTTTGTTCGTCTTATTCTTCATCTCATCTACTCCGTCTTCATTTTGGACTTCATCGGATCCTTCACCTGATCCTCCTCTTCCTCCTCCCCCTCGGCCATTGTCTAAACGCTTGCACCTTAAGAGCAGCCATTTCCTAAACCTGTTCGGTGACCTTATATCTACTTGTGCTAACTAATGCAGTTGGACCCTAGGTGGATGGGGATGGGGATGGGGATGGGGATGGGGAAGGGGAAGGGGTAGAGGGAGCGGGTAGGCTGGGAGTTTCTTGTGACACCTGCTTGCCAGTTTCCACATGATAAAGCCCAAGAGCGAATCAGGTCTCCGGGACTGGCTTCAACCTTCTATATTTTTCTCTCAATATATGTCACTATGTTGAATCAATCATTCAAGTTACTTCCATTGATTTCCATCGCTGCGAACGTATAAAGGTACGGTTAGACTGACCAACTATTTCGTTGGAATCCAACGATCATCAGTGACTTGGAACCCACCCGCCCATCCGTTTTGGTTACACTACGAAAAGAACCACCAGCTCAGTCCACTGGATCGCAGCATCAAAACAAATCGTGTCCGCAGTCCCTCGTCAGTAGTTGCGATGGATCCCGACACTTGCTTGTTTCCAAAAGTGGATGTTTTATATTCCAAAGGACATTTACTTAGCGTATTTTCTCTAAAAGAGAGGCAATTGCTTCCGAATTCCACATTCTTTACAGAAATATGACGAGAAGACGTTCTTCCTCTTCGAAAAATATGCGCGCTTGTTTATGTTCGTCCGTCAAATGAGGATACAAGATATATTGCATTGTTTTTTTTTTTTTTTAATAATAATTAATATAAGTATATATATGATAATTTACAATTATAATTAATGATTGTAATTTATTTATATATATATTAATTATAATGCATAAATATATAATTAGACTAATGCCATGTATACTATACTCTCTCAACGAGTATGATTTTTCCACTGGAACATCGATGGATCCACGGGTTGACCATCGCTTCGGACGAGTAGGCAAAAAATACACTGGAATGACCAGTCGGTGGGCAAATCCCTCTCAAAATGATTAGATTTCATGAATCGATGGCCAGTGTAACCACACCTTAAGCTACAGACATTATGTGACAAAGTGCATGTTAATTCATCTCTTAAAAAAAGTTTCTCAATATACTTCCTTTCCTCCTAATTTACAACTCAGTCTCGTGTTTTCCTTCTCCCTATATTCTTAACCCAATCACCCCGGATTTATGTTCTGTCCCTTGTAAGTTTTTGTGAATTTTGTTACATACAGATGACTCCACATGTGCTCAGCCTCCAAGGAGTCTATCAGTAGGCCCTACCGACTGATCTTGATTTCCCCATTCCTTGAATTGGCAGGAAATGCGTTTTTCCTTTTAAAACAATTGATATCAATACTGTTATTATTGTTATTGAGGTTATGATTATTAAAGTATCATTAAAATCTTGTTAACATTTAAGACAATGCAAAAGATCCTTTCCAAGAGCCAAGGAAAAGGGTAAACAGGAAAAGGTAGGACTAATAAGTGACCCCTTGATGACTAAGCACTTGTAGAGCCATCTATGTGTGAATACAATAAATAAACCTGTGTTACAGTGGGCATGGCATGTATTCTTGCCAAACGTGCCGATTGGGTTAATTCATTCTTGTTAAATAACCCCAACGTTATATTTAAGTGACCCCTATTATCGATCCGTTTTCTTACACATTTATGAAGCCCATTTTCTTCGGATCTTTCCTCGTCAGGGTACCTTAAAAAACTACTCAATTTACACGTTATCTGTAGTTTATCTGGACTTGACTTTACCACCTCCACAGTTGTCTATATCAGCAGAGAGATAACAAGAAACCGAGTGGTATAGAAAATATCTAACTATAGCAACATGAGATACGTTCAGATAAAAGTTGTCACGGTTAAGTTTTCACCGGTTTACGAAAGATACGAATATTTTAGTGCAACAAATTATGAAATTCTAGATGTGAGGGCCCGTTTTCTTCCCTCTTGTTGCACAACGCGTGAATCAATACTAAGGCAGGGGACCTCTGTCTAAAGATAGCAACACCAGAAAGAAACGCATAAAATATAAACCCTTGCTTATCAAATTTCACATCAATCTGCTACGCTATTCCGAAGACACTCAATGTTCGCGGCACGATATACTAGCCCTAACTTTTTAAATCAAACAAAACGAATGATAGGCGATTTTTAATTGTCAACTGGTATTGGAAATGGACTGCAAATGTAAGTAACAAACATGCTTTCAAATCAAGCCCCGTTGAAATCTGTCTTTCTTATCAATCGAACTGCCTTTTGCGACAATTAATCATTCCGTATGCTTAGAAAGTCGGGGCAAGGTCGACAGCAATCCTGCGGTGAAAATCTTCGCCACGTCTCTGCCGCTTTCACGACGGAAGATTTGTATCTCGTTCCTATTACAGGAATCCAACTTTTTCTTATCCAAAAGGGCCCAACTCTTTCTAGACCTTTCATTTGTTGGCTAGCATTTTTTTCTGTACTGCACAATTCAAATGAAACCCGTTCTAGTTCAAACTAGTTTCCCGGCAATCAATTTCGGCAGATTTTCGCCCAGGTGTTCGCCACGAATACACCACCTGTGAGAGGAGGAAGCGCAAAGGGTCAGCCCACTAACCACAGCGTCTTAACATAAATTCTTAAATATAAATCCTATGATAAAGACAGCCAAGCATCTCTGGATAGACGCACGCACAGAGGGACAGGATGTGGGCCATGGGGGTGCATGGAAGGGGGATGTTAACTGTAGCTACAAGTTAATGTCTACCAGCCGCGACAACCTGCCTCAATTCCTAATTGACCCGTAACATCTGTGGAACGCAGATGTCCACACATGCCACCTTGCTGATGACATGATCATGTGTACTTGATACTTTTACCTCGGTTCTTTCACTCCATAACTTGTCGTTATCATTGTCATCATCACTTATTATCATCATTTATCAATTTCAAAAGGGCAATTTCCCCTAAATGAGATTAAAGTGGAATCGCAGAGCACAGTCACACTAGTAATTATGCCACAGTGTCAATCGCTTGCAATGGCCACCGTCCTTCCTACTCTATACAATGACCAACAATTCTCTAATACATCCGTTCCCGCTGGTGGGGGGGGCCCCCGTGACTTGGGGAATTTTGGCCCCCTTTTCCCCAAAAAAAGAAGAACAAAAGGGTGCACACCTAGCAGAAATTCCATTTGAAAAATTTCTCGCCAATGAAAAGAAATGCACAGGTTCAGGCTATTTAAGGGGGGGAAAAAGACAATTTTTGAAAAAAAGCGTCCCCCTTTTCCCCAGGGTGAAAGAGAAGGGGAAAAAAAGTTTTTTTCAGATTGTTTTGGGGCTCACTCAAATTTAGATTAAAAGGCTTTTCTAATTGCTTGTAAAAAAAAAAAAAAAAAAAAAAAAAAAAAAAAAAAAAAAAAAAAAAAAAAAAAAAATTTAAACAAAAATAAAAAACAAAAAAAAAAAAAAATTTTTAAATTTTTAAATTTTTTTTTTAACCCTTACTTATTTTTTTTAAAACCCAACAAAAAAAAAAAAAAAAAATTTTTTTCCAAAAAAGGTTTAAAAAAACGTGAATAAAATAAACGGTAAATAAATAAGGTGAATTTTAGTGAAGGTATTTTAATGGAAATCGTTGGTGAAACTCACCCCTAAAATGAAGTGCTAGGTTCCGTCACCCTAATCACGTGATTCCTTATGCAGAAGGAAGGAGAAAAAAAAAACGATTTTGACAGTAAAATAACGACGACGGCAGAAAAAAATAAAAAGGGGGAAAACAAAAGGGTTTGGAAAGCCCGGGGCGAAAGTGGAAACGAGGAATATAAAGTTTTTGTAAAGAAAAAAGCTAAACCAAATACAAGATAGCACCTTTTTAGCACAAATAAGTTGCTTTTTTCTTCTAGAATTTCAGCTAAGAAAGTCCTTTTCTTTTTCTTTAAGGGGACAGACGATCTTGGGCACTCATGTTAAAGGGGAAGTCAAGGGGAAACGGGATGGTCACTTTTTCATTTATTCAGCAATTTTCATTTACCCCTTTCATTGGTACTATTTACATATATTAATAAAAAGTATTATTTTCCCCCAGACATCCAGTCAGAACATAAATTTTTACCCCCAATGCATCCCATTAGAATCCTCGGGGGAAGCCTTAGTCTAGCACCAAATTAACCCCCAACTTTTCCTTTTAAATCCCATATAAAGTATTTTTTATTCAATACAAGCGGTATACTTCTTCCCATTAAATCCTTCTAATCAGCAACAACCTTTCTCCAGGCCCCTCATAATTCAATTCTCTTTCCAAATTTTCCCCTACAACATAAAAAATCTCACCCTAAATCTTTAAATGAGAGCACCATTTAACACACAACATTCATGAATACTATTCCATGACGTATTTCCCCAATGCACAATATTTCTTCAAATTTTTAGCAAACCCTATCTCACTTTAAGCATTTTGCAACACTACCACCCCTTATAATTAACCAAATACAAATGATTTTACACGCATCCAAACAAACGCCATACTATACCCCACAAAATTTTGAACATACTTCACCCCCAAATTAAAACCCGAACCCAAATTTCACTTCAAATGCCATCCCCGAAGACCCACAAAACCCGCCACGACAGCATTTTCTTCACTCCATGAATCCCAATCATAGGGATGACCCCCCCCTTCAAACATCCGAATATTTTTTCCTTTTAAAAAAGTAGGTTAAACATGTAGCACTGGCATACCCCTTTAAAAAGCAAAGCTCTCATGAACTTTTATTTGTTTACTCTCATTTAACTCACGAAGTACTGTGCAGACCCCCCAGATCACCTCGGTTTCTGTCCCTTTAAAGTGCCTTTTTTAAAACCTAAATTTTCCTTACAGAGGGTTTGGTAAACTTTTTTAAGTTTTCATTCGCGCCCAACAGTCGGTCAAATCTGGGTCGTGTCATGGGTAAAGGTCAAGTTTCAATTCTCGAATCAATATTAAAAACCGGCAAGCGTTTTTTAACAAATATTTAAACTAAACACACTAAACTCCAGCTCCAATATAAAAAAAAAAAAACAATGGGAAAGTATGTTTTAAACGGACCAATAGCCCACAAACCCCTCTTGGCCTAAATTCAGCCGACTAATCCAGAAAGATCCCCTCAAAACCCCACACAAGTCCCCACTTACTGATGTAGACCCGGGAATCCAGCGAGTTGGGGGATCCCCCTTTCTGTAATGCGTACGACATACTTTAGTGGGCGGTGGGAAAGTAGGAAGAAGACCGGAACCCTTTTGGGGGGGTAATATTCCCGCAATCGGGTAGCTGGACTGAGGGGGCCGGGGGGCGCGCGTCCACATGGGAGAATTTGGTCCCGCCATCTGGTGGGTTGGGCGAGAATCCGCGCGGGGTCCTTTTTTTAATCCCCGAAGGAAAAGTAGCAATAGCTGGCAAGGAAGCGATTTCTTATACACACTTAAATATAAAACTAGGTTAGCTTCCAGATACAGTATTGAAATATAAAGAGTTTTTTGTACTGTAGATGACTAAATGTTCCCCAAATTTTTATTATTGTTATTAATTTTTTATTATTATATAATATAATAAAAATATATATGAAAATAACATAATACATAATAATAATTCAAAAACCCTATACAAAAAAATTAATAACATTACTATTCAATATAACATATCTCCTTTTCTATCACAAAAATCACTAGACCTGTGTGTGTGTGTTTTGTGTGGGTGGGGTTTTTGTTGTGTGTGTGTGTGTGTGTGGGTGTGTGTTTTGGTGTGGGGGGGAGTGTGAGTGTAGTGTGGTGTGGGGTGTGTGTGTTTGTGTGTGTGTGTGTGGGTGGGTGTGTGTGGGTGTGTGTGTGTGTTGTGGGGGTTGGGGTGTTTTTTTTTTTTTTTTTTAATAATATATATAATATAATATATATTATTATTTAATATATAAAATAACACCCACAATATAAATTACTACAAAAAATATATATATATATATATAATATAAAATATATATATATATATAATAAAAGAGAGAGAGAGAGAGAGGAGAGAGAGGGGAAACCAAAAAAAAAAAATAAAAATATATAATTAATTATATATAATATATAAAAATATATTATAAAATATATATATATAATAATAATATATATAATTTTTATTTTTTAATAAAATAATAAATATAATATTAATATTAAATATATATATAATATATATTATATTATATATAATTAAATTTTTGTTTTATGTGGGGTTGTGGGTAGATTTATAAAAAAAAATAAAAAAAAAATAAATTTTATATAATATATATAATATATATATATAAAATTATATGTGTGTGTTGTGTGGTTGTGTGTGTGGGTTGTTTTGGTGTGTGTGTGTGTGTGTGTGTTGTGTGTTTTTGTATTTTTAAAAATATATATATATATATATATATATATATAATATATGTTAATGTAGTATATTATGTATTATGTGTTTTGTATGTTGTTGTTGGTGTGTGTGGTGTGGTGTGTGTGTGTGTGGGTTTTTTTTTTTGTGTGTGTGTGTGGTGTGTGTGGTGTGTGTGGGGTGTTGTGTGTTTGTGTGTTTTTGTTGTGTTGTTGTTTTGGGTTTTTTTTGGTGTTGTATGTGCTGGGTGGTGTGGTGTGTTGTGTGTGTTGGTGTGTGTGGTTTGTGTGTGCGGTTGGTGTGTGTGGTGTGTGTGTGTGTGTGGTATGTGGTGTGTATATATATATATATTATATAATTTTTTAATATTATTTTTTTGGGTATGATGGGGGGGGTGTGTGGTGTGTGTGTGTTTTTTGTGGGGTTGGTGGGGTGGTTGGGGTTGTGTGTGTGTGGTGTGTGTGTTTGGTGTGCAATAATATGTACGGTGTAATAATGTTATATAGTATATAAGATATATATGTATATATAGTTTGAGCAAAATTATGATTTTAAATTATATATAATATATATTAATAAAAAATATCAAAATATTCTGTATTCGTAAAATCACGGCAAATATGCGCATTACATATAAAATGAAGAATACATCTCAACACTCACCCCCACAGAGTTGCAAAACTACGTTTCGCCGGGAAAAAAAATAAATAAAAAAAAAAAAAAATAAATAAAAACAATAAAAACAGAAATAAAAAAATAATTTTTCTATCCTGGTATTTTCAAGGGTAAAAAAAATAATTTCAATTTACGTATAAATTATGGGTCACATTTCAAACGAGTAAATAAAAACCCAGTTTACCAATTTTTGGTATAGCGAATTAATCAAGGCCCAAAATTAAGGTCAGTCAAGGGGCCCGGGATTAAGTGCCATTTTGTGCACTCTCATTTGCTTTTTAAGAATAAAGGTTACACAGTTTGCCGATTTACCAGTGTTCGAGCAATATCTGGGCCCCGGGGCTCACGGATCGGATGGGGCCCCGGTTTACTGCAGACCAGAGCAGTGCAATTACAAGGTATTTACGATGTGTAGCGTCGAACTGGGGCGATTTTGTTTTGAGTACCCCTTCGGAGGCCTTAGGGCACTGTAAAGGCCCCGAGAAGAGAACAACTTTGAAATTGTTTTGAGTACCCTGCCCCGGCAGCAACACACAAATTTAAATCTTTTCATTAAGTCACTACATCCTGGCAGGCCACTTTTTAGACACCTGATGTTATTACTAGAGTAAATGTAGACGAGGATTAAGAATATTTAGAGTGAAGCAAAATTTTGGGCCCCGCTAACAACACACACACACACACACACACACACACACAACACACACACACACACACCACCAACACACACACAAAAACCACACACACACACACACCACACACAAAAAAAAAAAAAAAAAAAAAAAAAAAAAAAAAAAAAAAAAAAAAAAAAAAAAAAACATACATCAAAAAAAACCAGGGAGGGGGGATTTTCCAGTTGCAATAAAAGTGGGAATATAAACGTGCATGGAGACATTAGCTTCCCCCTTCGACTAACAGGCAGTTTCTTGGGGAAAATATTCAATTAACCCAATTACGACCCACAAAGTGGGGCTTTTGAGTACACACGCAGGAAAAACCTATTGCCCCTTTTGATTTTTTGATCCCACGGGAAACCTCCCCCCTACCATTAATTTTCTTCCTCTCCATGTTTTTCCCTTATTTTCTTTCCCCTTTTTTGCCGCCGTTTCTTTCGCTAAAATATCCTAGATTTAAAAAAAAATTGGGTACGTAAAAATAAAAAACAAATTTTACACAAAATGAAAATACATTAAAAGAGAAAAAAACCCGAGGGTTTGGGATTTTAAACAAAATTTAAGAAAAGGGAGTGTAGGAAAAAAGGGTAAAATTTTCAAGTCTGAGAGAAAAAAAATAAATCAGTATCAGTTGTAATTCGGGGGTTTATGGCGATAAAGTAGCAGCGAAGATGTATCGCGAATTTTGTAGAAAAGTAACATCATAGTAGCAGCGGGTCTTTAAAAACCCCTATGTCATTTTCATTTTTAAATTTTTCCCTCAGATAATAATATCACGATGACTTATCACGGTTTCCATCATTTTATGGACGGGGCATCTTTGCCAAAGAAATATAATCAACATTTTTACCGTCGTTATAAATAGGCCAATCTTTTTACTTTCCTCGTAGATCTGTATTTTTGATGTGTTACTGTTTTATGATCATTCCTTTTTTCCCTATGCCATACCTCTGATTTATGATATTTATACAATGACAGTATGTAGATTACAGTGAATATTTAGTATTATTAATGCCACAGCCTTTTTACAGTTACATTATAGGGGTTTTAAAGTTGTATGTCATTGTTATTGCTACTTTTTTATCATTTAAATTTTTTACAGGTAAAATTTTTATTTGCAAATCATACATTTTTTTTAAAAATGATTGCATCAGTACTATTTTTAATGTTGCCATCTTTTACTAAAAAAACTCGTTCTGCTGTCAAAACCCCCTTTCAGAAACCATACACTATGTTTAGAAATAAGATAAGACAAGAAATCTTTTTAGGGGAAAGAAACAAGAGCGATCGTTTTATTCCTTTTTTTATTTCTTTTTCCCTTTTTTTTTCTTTTAAATAACAAGGGGGATAAAATAAGGGGTTTTTGGGGTTTTAGAGGCGTTAAAAAAAATAGAGAATGATAATGGGAAAAAACAATGCGTTTTATTTTCCTGATTTGGTAACCCCTTTACAATAATTCAAAAATAAAGCAGATAGCAGATCAAAGTAAAAGGGTACACGGTAAATTTTATGTTATTTTTTTTGGTGTCTAACGTAACACCTCAAGAAAGATGGGGGCACGAAAAGCGCAAATAGACAGGATAAGTTTTTTCCCGTTTGTAAAACAATGTGAATATGTTTAACCTTGCTATTTATTTAAGAATTTCCCTGCTGAATTGATTTCCTTTTATTTTTGCATACAAAGGGCGCATCGGTTTCCCCTTTTTAAGAAACAGGGGGAACCCATTTTTTTTTTTTTTTTAGTATCAAAAATCAAGGCAATTTTTTAATATTTTCAGATCCCTGTGCTGAAAGTAAAAAAATAAGAAAATTTAAAATTTGCGTTTGCTCGTGATCGATCAACAGAAAACGAGTGCATTGCAACTCTCAAATCCAATCAAATAAATAAACAAATAATTTTAATTGTTGCTTCCTGGTCCCAAAGCGCGCCAGAAAAAAAACTTTCTGAAAACCCCCACCCTTTTTTTAGCACTTTTAAAATTTTCGGGTTTAACGTAGTAATAATGTTGCTTATGGGTTTTTGGGGTACCCGGACTTTCACCCTTTTATTTTTACCTTAGTGTGGGAAAATTTCGAGTAGGCTACGTTTCAATGTTTTAAGTTTTTCCTCCTTTCTGCAATTTTTCTTTCGAAGACACCTTTCCCAAACAAAGGCACATAGAATTATATAAAAATATAATATAATTATTATATAAATATAAATTAAAATTTTAATTATGGGGTGTGGGTGGGTTTTGGGGCGTTTTGGGGTGTGCGTTGCTGGCGGGGTTTGGTGTGTGTGGTGTGGGTGGTTGTGTGGTGGTGTGTTGTTGGTGGTGTGTGTGTGGTTTTGGTGCAATTAAATTTTAAGTTTTTTATTTAAAATTTTATATCATTATTTTTATTTTTAATATTTTTATTAATAAAATAATAATAATATTTTTATTAATATTTAAAATATTAATTATCATTATTACATTATCGTTTTAAATTTTTTTTTGGGACAGTAAGAATACTGTACTGTACCAAAAATTCATTATGTATTTTCGGTTAACACTATTTTCATGGTTTCATTTTTCAAAAAGAAGTTTTGTAGAGTCAGTAGAAAGAAAATGGAGGTTTGAACTGTAACCTTTCAAAGGGAAATTTTAAATGGGTTAACAGAACGCAAGGAGCCCAAACGCCTTTTTAGTGACAAAAGGTTTTCCAAATTTTTTAAATTTAATTTTCAAATTTTTGTTCCCAAAAACCTTTTTGAAGGTAAGAAATAAAAAATTTTTTAAAAATTTTTCTTTTTTGGGAAAAA
>NC_051386.1:45725381-45733516 GCF_015228065.2 Penaeus monodon | reverse complement strand
CAGTTGTATCTATTCTTAGGGAATTTTTTGTCCTGCTGCTCTTTCAGGTATGAGGTGTAAAACTTCTATTTGTTTTTTTTTTCAGAATGCAAAAACATTATGAGGCGTGGGGAAAGTGTTATCACCAGCATAGGAAGATCAAAATATGTCTATGTTAGGGACATACTTCAATTACATGCGGCATTGTCTCTTACTTTCTCTTGTACAGGAGGGTTTGTGGTATCAACATGTCTGCATTGGATCTGGCGGGTTAGAAAGTTTCAGTATCACATTATACAATTGTACACAATTTTTACATTTCCAAAAAGGTGAAATTCTAGCCATTTATTTATCATTTTTTAATTATCCATTTTATATATATTATTTTTAAAGAGGTAAATGGAGAATGAGACTAGTCAGCAGAAAAAAAATAGCAAACTTAGAGACATAGTTGTCAAGGTTTTCAAGCACAGGTACTTAATGAAAAATACATGTATTAAAAAGCCATATGCTTGGAGTGTACAAAATAGGATACAGTAAGCCAGATATAGTGTTATAATCAAAGCATGTTCAATTGATAAAGATTGTGTTATTCAATTATTATTATATATTTACTTATAAAGTTGTTAAAGTTTGTTTGATTAAATTATTATTTATATGATTACTATTTTTATGACATAACCTTTCCTTACTATTACAATACTTCAGACAAAGTTGTACGTGTTCCACCTTTAGAGAGTTATGGATGGATCAGTCCCTTGAGCTGGGTGCTGGCAATGTACAGTATCGAATGCCCCTGGCACTCAGCTCTCCAAATAATATTGACTCTCAGGTGAAAGGTAAGGTTGTGTGTGTGTGTGTGTCATGTGTGTGTGTGTGTGTGTGGGTGGGTGTTGTGTGGTGTTGTGTGATGTGTGTGTGTGTGTGTGTGTGTGTTGTGTGTGAGAATATTTTTTTGAGTATTAATATATATATATATATATATATAAATATATATATATATATATATATATATATATTTATTTATTTATTTTATATATATATATATATCATATAATATATATATATAATATATAATATATATATATATGTATATGTATATATATATATATATATATTATATGATTATATATATATATATATATATATATATATATATATATATATGTATATATATATAATAATAATAAATATATATATATATATATATATATATAATATATATATATATAATATATGATAATATAATACTATAATATATATATATATATAATTTTATATATATTATATATTATATATATATATATTATATATATATATATAATAGTATATATATATATATATATAATATACTACTATATATATATAATACATTATATATATACATACATATATATATATACATTATATATATATTATATATATATATATATATATATATATATATATATTTAATAATAAATATAATGTATATATAAAAATATGTATAATATGTATGATATATATATATATAATTTTGAAAATAAATAAATAAATATATATATAAAATATATATATATATATATATATATATATATAAATAAATAAATAAATAAATAAATATATATATATATATATATATATATATATATATATATTATATATATATATATATATATATAATACACACACACACACACACACACACACACACACACACACACACACACACACACACACACACACACACACACACACACACACACAACCTTACCTTTCACCTGAGAGTCAATCCAATATTGGGAGAGCTGGAGTGCCAGGGAGGCATTACGATACTGTACATTGCCAGCAAGCCCCAGCTGCAAGGGACGTGATCCCCATCCATAACTCTCTAAAGGTGGAACAACATACAACTTTGTCTGGAAGTATTGTAATAGTAGAGGAAAGGTTATGTCAATAAAAATAAGTAATCATATAAATAATAATTTTAATCAAACAAACTTTAACAACTTTATAAGTAAATATATAAATAATAATTTGAATAACACAATCTTTATCAATTGAACATGCTTTGATTTATAACACTATATCTGGCTTACTGTATCCTATTTTGTACCACTACCAAGCATATGGCTTTTTAATACATGTATTTTTCATTAAGTACCTGTGCTTGAAAACCTTGGACAAACTATGTCTCTAAGTTCTGCTATTTTTTTCTGCTGACTAGTCTCATTCTCCATTTACCTCTTTAAAAATAAATATATATAAAATGATAAATTAAAAAATGATAAATAAAATGGCTAGAATTTCACCTTTTTTGGAAAATGTAAAAATTGGTGTACTAATTAATGTATTACCTATTGTGATACTGAAAACTATTCTACACAGCCATGATCCGAAATGCAGACAAATAAAGTTGAAACCACAAACCCCCTCCCTGTACAAGAGAAAGTACAGAGAACAAATGCCAGCCATGTAAATTGAAGTATGTCCCTTTAAACATAGACATATTTTGATCTTCCTATGCTGGTGCATAAACTACTTTTCCCCAATGCCTCATATATGTTTTTTTGCAATTCTGATAATCCCTCACACACAAAAATACAAATATTCCTCACTCACCTCCTTTTCCTTTGCCCTCTCTGACAGCACTGTCATAGCCATCCCAGGCTGCTCTTCCACAGTGAAGGTTGGCACTCCAGGCTTCATGATGCCTGATTTGTGCCAGGCAATGGACTCCACTGTCGTTCCCAGGATTGAGGTGTGGTCCAGCTCAAGTGAGGTTATGCCACATACAACAGGCTTCCTGGTGTTTGGGCAATTGGTGAATGAAAGAAAAGACAGTATCTAAAGACAGAAAATAATTTCCCTAAGAATAAGATAAACAACTGAATAACAGACTGTGGATGTATGAATGGATAAAGGAGGGAAGAAAAGGGGAAGACCAAGGGGTAAGTTACAAGGGACAAGGTAAGGGGAGAAAACAGAAAAAGGAAATGAGAAAGATTAAATAAGGATAGGAGTGAGACATGAATAAGATGATAAAAAACACAAAATGCAAAAGGAATATTAAATAGAATATAAAGTAGATATAAAGATTAATAACAAAGAACACAACAAGAAAACTTACCTGACAACATTGGTACAGTCATATTCCCCTCCAATTCCAACTTCCAACACTGCCACATCCACCTCCTCTTGTAGGAAAACTTTAAGAGCAAGGACTGTCAAGAACTTGAAGTATGCGGGCATATCCTTTTCATCTTCCTAAAAAATAAAATATGATGACATGAGAAGATTTCACCTTGAGCATATCAAATAATTCATACTGATATTCTAAATTCTATCTCTCCTAATAATGTTTCCACTCATTCATCTTCTCTGTCCTTCACCTCTCTCCTTCTTGATATCTTCATTCCCTCTTCTTTCTCATCCTCCCACAACCAACCCATCCCTCAACCCCCAAAAAAATAACTATAATCTCTGTTAGTAGAAACCCTCTACTCTTCAAGTTTTCATACCTTCTGACTTGCTAGAGAATTATACACATCCCAGAAGTAGTGCGCAAAGTCCTCCTTGTTGATGGGTTGCCCATTTATCCTGATTCTCTCCCGGACAGCCACCAAGTGAGGAGAGGAATAGAAGCCAGTTCGATACCCATGTTCCCGCAGGATGCTCTCAATAAAGGCACAGGTTGATCCTTTGCCTTTGGTTCCTGCATTTGAGAGAATTTATTATATTATTTGGATGTTAATGTCTTCTCCTTTATTCTTTAATTTACTGTTAGGGATTGATTAGATAATTTAGTTGTTAATATCTTATTTCCTATTTTCTATATTTTCTTTTCATGATCCTCACACAAATCTGGTAATATTGCATTTTTACGTTTGTGGCCAGCTGCAAGAGGCATCTATTTTGTCAAATGCTAAATTTTTGTGACAATTTGTCAACATAACTATACACCATTTAAAGATGCCATAGATGGTCTAAATACCATTTTTTATCAAGTGATTAACTATACTGTCTGCATAAATCTATTTACTCAATGCTGCCCAGAAAATTGGGCATACTTTTGTTCTTTTTGTGTAATGGTTCTATAAGTGATCAACCACCAAAGAGTCAACTAGTAGACTTCATCTGATACCACGTTTCCTGAGTCTTTTGGAAAAATATTTTTTATGCTAAGGCTGTCACTACCCATACTGTTACTTCTATTATAGACATTATAATCATCACAGTGTCAATAATATTAGGCCTACTACAAGCAATATAAGACAAAAGAGGATATTTAAATATAAAAACAAGGAAAAGGGTAAACAGGTGACTCTTTAGTGACTAATTACTTGTGGAGTCATCTATATGTAGAGACAATTAATAACCTAACCTCACAATGGGCATGATATATCCATTCATACCATCCTCGATGGCATCAGGTTAGTAATATACACCCGATAAAATGATAACAATAATAATGATAATGATAATAATGACACTAATAACAATAATAATAATTATAACAATGATAATAATAATATTAATAACAATAATAATAATTACAATAACAATAATAATGATAGAAATAACAATATTATTAATAATAAAAGTTATAATTATAACTATAACAATAATAGCAATATCTATAATAACATCAATATTGATAAGAAAGACTCACCAGCAACATGGATAACTGACAGTTTATCCAATTCATCCCTGCTGACGCCAACCTTCCTCAAGAACCGTTCAGTTGTGGGTATATTGGCAAGGCCCGAGCGTGAGCCCTGCTCCCGAGCCACCTGAAGTACTGAGGCATTTGTCTGGAGTGAATTTAGGGCTTGTACTGCTTCCTGTAAGTTAGTGCAATGAAGTTAGATTAAGAATTAAGGAACAAAATTGTTTTATCACTGGATTGATACATTTCATTAAAATAGAATTCAGAGATCAATCCAGTCTGCCGCAATTAAAAGGAAGACTTAAACACGACAAGCAAAATCGTATGAAGGTTGTTTATATATGAGTACTTGTGTCTCTGCTTCTGTGACATAACTGTTTTACACAAAAGCAACATAGCAAATACTCATATGTAACTGCCTTATATTACGTTACATTATCTTAGTTGCATCTGATAAGGTGACCACCTACTTTTTTCTTAGACAAATCACGAATTCCTAATCAAGGCTAACCAAATACATTTCCTTGTGAAATGCAACAGTAATTACAAATTACACTTCACATTATAAATGTCAACTGTTATATAATATATCATGAGACTGCAATATCTGTAACTTTTCTGAGAAAACAAGTTACGTAACCTCCCAAGAGAAATACACTCAAACTCTACGCAAACAAGCTTCATTAGTTTTAATTCAAGCGTTACACTTCCTAGGATCCTCCATGGCACTCATTACATAACTAATATAAAATCCTACCCAAATTCATCCCAATTTCACCCGAAAACACCACTGTCAACACCATAATACCTCATACTGGTGGTCTACCCCCGCCTGGTACTCTCTCTTGGGCTTCCACATCACGTACGGCTGTGAGAACAGGCGACCTGCAGCTGCCCTCAACCCCCTCCACTGCCCCGAGCACGTGGGTTCCGCCGCGACCTTGAATCAGCTGGTCCTCAAGCACGTCGCTCCACGCTCGCCAACCCTTGCCAGCAGACGCTCTTTCCGATGCGTTACTTTTTCCCCCTTTTCCTTATGGAGAATTTTGTTGTCTGTAACATGGCGCTTTTGATGTTGTTCGTATATAATTTTGAGAATCTCTTAAAGGGTTGCCCGTTTCGTTTTCGTTTGTTTTAATTGCGGAAGAATCATTGCAGAGGTTGGTAGTCTGCTAGAATCCTCCATCAGGATACCCACATGTGAAAGTTTTTTTTTTTTATTGGTTTGTTGTTTGTTGTACAAGGGTAGCTCTTGCCAAATGTTCCGGATCAGACCGGAAATTGCATCTGGAATCACCCATGCTTTAATCATAGCCATGATACGGTAAGGTATTGCAAATATAGGCATCCTCACGAGATGATGTTTTGAAATTTCATGCAGTTTCGGACGACAAACAGGCATGAAAATTTGATTGGTGAAATAATTTGCATGGTGCTTATTTTCTCTCATGAATTCTAACGCTGTCATTGCCTACGTATTAGCCTTATCAAGAAAATTTGATTATCTACACTTGCAAAGGCTGACAATTTGGAAAATTACATCATAGGAAAACCTTTTGTCACTGAAAAGGCGATTGGCGTCCTTGCGTGTCTGTTAACCCATTTAAAAGCTTCCTTTGTAAGGTTACGAGTTCAAACTCGTCCAGTTATTTCTTTCTAGCTGACTCTACTAAACTTACATTTTTGATAAAATGTAACCATGAAATCAGTCAGTGTTAACCGTAAATGACATAATGAATAATTGGTACAGTACAGATGATTCTGTACTGTACCAACAAAAAATATAAACAGATAAATAGTAATAATGATAATAATAATAATATTATTAATATTAATAATATTATTATTATTATTATTAATAATAATAATATTAATAATAATAATAATGATAATAATAATATTAATAATAAAACTATATAATTATATATGCACACACACACACACACACACACACACACACACACACACACACACACACCACACACACACACACACACACACACACACACACACACGCACACGCACACGCACACGCACACGCACACACACACACACACACATAGAATTATATATATATATATATATATATATATATATATATATATATATATATATATATATATATAATTCTATGTGCACTTTGATTGGAAGGTGGTCTGATCGCAAGATAAATTTGCAGATAAGAGGAGGGATTAACATGTAAAACATTGAAATCGTAGGCCTACGTCAGTAATTGTTCCCACACATAAGGTAATAATAGAGGTGAAAGTCTCGGGTAACTCCAAAACCCGATATAGCAACATATATTAGCTACGTTAAATCCTCGCAAATGTTAAAGTGCTAAAGACAAGGTAGGGTTTTCAAGAAAGTTTTGTTTCTGGCAGCGCTTTGAGGACCAGGAAGGCAACAATTAATAGTATTTGTTTATTTATTTGATTGGAGTTAGAGAGTGATGCAATGCACTCGTTTTCTGTTGATCGTATCACAGAGACAAACGCAAATGTATTAATTATATACTTATTTCTTACTTTCAGCACAGGTATCGTGAACATATTAATAAATTGCCTTTGAGTTTTGATATCTAAAAAAAAAAAAAAAAATGGGTTCACATGTGTTCTTATGAACAATGGCAACCGAACTGCAGCCATTGTGTATGACAACATATAAACGGAAAATGCAATTCAGCAGGCAAATTCTTAACTAAATAGCAAGGTTAAACATATTCACTATTTGTGTTACAAACGAGAGAACACATTATCATGTCTATCTTGCGCTTTTCAGTGCCCCCGATCTTTCTTGAGGTGTTACGTTTAGACACCAAAAATAAGTAACATAAAATTATAGCCGTGTGACCCTTACGTTGAGTCTGCTATGCTGCTTTATAATTTTGAATTATTGTCAAGGTTATCCAAATCAGGCAATGAAACGTCATTGTTTCTTCCATTATCATTCTCTATATTTTTAACGCCATCTCAAATGCCACGAAACCTATATTTTATCCACTCTGATTAGTTTAAAGAAGATAAAAAGGGAGAAAGAAATGAAAAAGGAAATCAAACGAGTCGCTCTTGTCTTCTTTCCCCTACAAGATTTCATTGTGCTTATGCTTATGTCTAAACAGTACGTGTATGGTTTCATGTAATGGGTTGACAGCAGTAACGATGTTGTTGTTAGTAAAAGAGATGGCAACAGTTAACAATAGTACTGATGCAATCATTTTTAAAATAATAGTAATGATTATGCAAATAATAATTGTACCTGTAATAATAGTAAAAGTGATAATAAAGATAGCAATAACAATAATGATCATGACAACAGTGTAAACCTATAATGATAACTGTAGAAAAGGCTGTGGCATTAATAATAGCTATAATATTATCACTGTAATCATTACCATCACTGTCATTGTGATAAATATCATGAAATCAGATGGTGATGGCAGTAGGAACAAAGGTAATGATCATAATAACAGTAACACATGCGAAAGATACAGATACTACGAGGAAAG
>NC_051386.1:45712869-45720281 GCF_015228065.2 Penaeus monodon | reverse complement strand
ATAATAAGACAAAATTGAAAAACAATTAAAAAAACAAAAAGAGAGAAAAATATCAATAAAAATAATTTAATAATAATAATAATTTTAATAGCTACAAACAACTACTAAAAGAAGAAGAAGGACTATAATGAATGCCAGACAACTATATATAGGATCTTTGGAAGTGAAATTAAGAGGAGAAAGACTTTAATGAGGTGCAGACGAAAGAGTATGAGGCGAGCCTAGAACATTGCAGGACGAAGTGGAGAACAAATAAAAGAACAGGGAAGTCATCTATTAAAGTATTTCAAGGAAGGTGAAAAATGACTTGTCCTAAATACTTGTCACATAATAGTTGCATCAGGTTTAAAGCCTTGCAACATCATTCTTCATTTTCAAGGACAAACAAAAAGAAAAAAGAAGCAAAATTAAATGAACAAGATAACAGAAGAAAGTGCAAAAAGTAAATTATAAAAGGAAATATTAGGATTATTAATAATGATAATTATCATAGTGACAACAACATCAAAAGCAAGAGTAATGATAATGATAACAATAGTGTGGTAGGCATGAAAAATACACATGAATAGTAATAATAATAACAAACTGTGGTTCAACAATGTCTGCATTATTCTAGATAATACACTAATGAACCACACAATAATAACAACTAAAATAGTAAGGATGAACACTTGTATTGAACAGCAGAAACTAGTAAAAAAAAGAGCACATTAGCAGTGAAAATGAGAGAAAAATAAAGGAGAGAAAAAAATACCATCATCACAAGGCCACCCCTGAACTCTATCCATTTTACTTCCTCCTTGGATTACCTCCAGAACGCTTCATTAGGGAACTGGCGAGGATTCACAATCTCAGTCCACTCAAGGGAACTTTACAAGCGTTTGAGGCTCTTATGATGTGTGAGAAGAATATGGTAAATGTGCAGTCTTTTTGGTGTAACCTGTGGTAATCTTATTTACCCCAAGTTCTGTTTCTATGGAGGCATCAAAGCAGTGAAATACTTTCATGTATCAATCATGGTTCTGACATGAATATGCCATTCAAAATTCATGAACTGTTTTTATATAATTCTAGAAATGTGGAATCTTAAAAGGTACAAAAAATAACAACACATACTTTGCAAACCTTAAATCTCACTTAAAAGTTCCTAAAATATTTACTGTATAACATGATCATGAGTCTATAATAACAGATTCTTATTCTCATATTTTTCAGTACTGAAAGATATAAAACAAGCAATCCCTTAAAAAGTTTTAAAATAATAAACAAAAAATTAAAACTGGCATAAACATTTGACAGCATTCACAAATGATATGTATTCCTTTGTCTTCATTATAATTACCTTACACTGATTTCATATTTCTTATCTCTTAACTTTAAATAACATCACTGTTAACATTACTGAATATAGCATTCTGATTTCTTTGGTCCCCTGAAACATATCTTTCTGTGAATGCAACAAATATCTGATGAAGAAATGGAATCATCTTCAGTAATAAAAAAAAAAAAAAAGTTAAAACATTAAAAAATAAAAATAAAAATAATGCAAAATAATCAAAATAATAATTTAAAAAAATAAACATTATGTAAATTGATTCTAGTAAAGAAAAGACACTACTTATGTGTACCTGATAGACAAGTTATATAGCTAGCATATATATATAAGTATATATATACCATTAACACACTGTACTACTGAATATTTCTCTAAATATATGGAAATATACAAGCCCTGATAATTATGGTGAAGAAGCTATATGAATTAAGTTCTTCCCCTGAAAAAAAAAAAGGGGAGGAAACAAGCAACAAAATATCAGATTCAATTTTAAGTAATAATAATAATAAAAAAAAGTGAATGCCTCAAATAACTTACATAATTATGAATAAAAATAATAAAATCATGCTTGCACCACAGCAAACTATTCCCCACCAAAAAACTCTCATCTACTTATCAAAAGTATCTCTATAATAATTTTCCCTCTACACCAAATATATATCAAGTTATCTTTGTTATATGCAACTTCCTTTTGCTTCTGTTTAAAAAATAAAATCATTAATTTAGAACACATTTCCTTCTCTCTCTGTCTCCCTCTCCACCCAGCAGCCCCGACTTTTCATGGCAAAGAACTGTCGCTCATAATGTTAAATGCATCATTTTCCACTGTGCTTGGCTCGGCTTCTCCATTGGTGCGCATAGCTGAGTGCGGACGGTTGTCGAGGAGTGAGGTCACTCAGACGTTCGCTCAGCCGACTGAGGGACAGTTCGCCGATGGGAGACTGGGTGGCTCCATCCTAAAAATTGCATGAAAAATTGCAGAAGCTTTGGATATATGGTCATATATGTATATATTTATATATAAATATCATATATATTTACAAATTATATATATATATATAATATATATATACACATATAACAATATATATATAAATATATATAAAATATATATAGATAGATAACAGATACATACATACATACATATTAAATACAATATAAATATATAGATCTATAATATATATATATATATATATAATATATATTATATATATATATATATATTATATATTGCATGTTTATATATATGTATGTAGTATCTGTTTATCATTATATTATATTTATATATATATTTTATTATTATTGTTATATGTGTATATTTATATATATAATATATATTTATACACATATGCAAATACACACACACACACACACACACACACACACACACACACACACACACACACACACACACACACACACACACACACACACACACACACACACAAAATATAGATGGCTGTGCAAGTGGTCAGCCTCAAAGCAGTAAATTAGTTGTCTACATTACCTCCCTTGATTTTTCCCTTCCTTGAGTTTTTGGGATTCTTTTTCTTATGCTGTTAATATCAATGTTCTTATCATCATTGACATTATAAATATTAGTGTTTATAATACTACAACTTGCATTATATAATAAAATAAAACATTAACAAAAAACAAGGAGAAGAGTAAACAGGTAAGATAGGTACGATTAGTTATTGACTCCTTGGTGACTAAACTTATGGAGACATCTGTGTAAATACAATTAATAAACTAAAACTCACAGCAGGCATAGCATGTATGTACATGCCATTCCCTGACAGCCCTGGATTATTTAAAGCCATAGCAAATATTATGCAAGAAATTCATAGAATTCTTAATGTCAGACAAGTAGATACAAAGATGAATAATTTCTTCTTCAAACTTGTTCTTACCATTGGCAGGTTCTCGCCCGTATGGTTAAGTGTCACTTGTGTGCTGCTTCCATCTCTTCGCATATATGAAAGACTACCTTTGCGAACCCGCTTGCTCGGCTGTGGGTGAAAAATACTAACTTAGGAATCAGAACTGAGCTTCAGATTACCTGTTCCACATAACTGTAAAAAAAATCACAACTTCATATACAAAATCACAAGAAAGTAAACATGAACATGAAAAATAAAGGTTTACAAGACTTACAGTCCGGACTTTGTGTCCACGTTTGCGCGTAAGGAGCTCTTGCACCATTCCCTGGAGGCACATGGACATGAGGACAGCCTGGGGGCTTGTCACTGTCACCCACCGCATGTCCTCACGACTCATGAGGTACTCAAAGGACAGCTCTAAGTTGACATTCCGCCCACCCTCCAGGCTGCTGCAGCTGCTTCTACTGCTGCTGCTGCTACTGCTGGTGCTGCTACTGCTGGTACTGGTGCTTGTGCTTGTACTCGTGCTCGTACTGCTACTGGTGCTGCTGCTGCTGGTCGATCCTTCAATAGGCTAGTGGTGGACGAGGAACTGGGATGTTAGTACAAAATGATACCTTACCTTACAAATCATTGTATTAAAAAAACAAAATTTTTGCCCCCTATTATTAAAAACCCCAACCTTCCCAGGGACAACAGGAAAACAGTTTGATGACTATTTTACCTTTTGACAACTTGGGTAAGAAAAAACTAAAACCAACACCCGGAGCAGGTAACAGGCAGATGACATGATATGGCCTGGGGGAATAACGAGAGAAATTTGAAATCCCAAGAATTCTTAACCACGTAGACAGATGAATCCTCTTTCAACTTGTTTTAAGCCCCGGGCCCTATTGAAGGGCTTGTGCTTCTCCGTCCCCATAATAACCCGTGGAACCCCTTCCCTGTTTTAAAATTAAACTGGTCGTGAGTCAGGGCTGTTCCCATCCTGTAAAAAAACCACCTTTCAACCCCCAAAACCGGTTCCCGGGCTGAAAAAAAAGGACAGACTTACGTCCGACTTTGGCCCAGTGTCCCCAAACCCTGCCCCTATCCCCCCGCACAGAAGACCCGCCTGGGCCCAACGCACGCTCCGATGAGGGCTCAAAGGCGCAAGGCCGCACCTCCGGAGGCCCGGGCCTGGGCGCTGTGGGGCTGTCCCGCGGACGGGTTGAGGGACCGGACCCCTCGGACGCGCCACTCCGGTCCCCGGTGTGGGGCCGGGAAATGGGGGTGACAGTCTTCCTACGCTCCTTGAAAACTTTTATCAAAGGAGGGTGGAAAAAAAAAGTAGAAAAGGGCAAAAGAGAATATTTCCAAACCCATGATAAAATATTGGGAGTTATTAAACAAACGGGAAATTTAATTCCCTTTTCAAGGACCAACCCAACGGCAAAAGAAAAATGCAGCTCACGACTGCTGAAAAATGCCCAACCCCAAAACCAACTTTCCTCGAAGGCATCTTCCCTCAATCCGGGAAAAGGAAAAGGGAACATAAGGAAGGGGGCTAAGGGAGGGCAAACCTGCCCAAAACCCCAAGTGGCCGTACAAAAAACAGGGGGCACCAAAAAAAAAATAAGGCCCCCAATTAGATTAATGCAAAATTCCGTGCCAACCAAGAAAACCCGGGGGGGGGATGGAAAAACAGGGGACCCAAAGGTTAAATTTAAAAATCAGTTTTTTATGGGTTTCCCATTTTTTAAAAAAAAAAAAAAAAAAAAAAAAAAAAGTAAAATAAGAAAATTAAAATAAAATAAAATAAAAAAAAAAGAAGAATAAAAAAAAAGAATAAGAAAAAAAAAATAAAATAAAAAATAATAAGAATAAAAAGAATAGATAATAAAAAAAAAAAAATAAAAAAAAAAAAAAAAAAAAAAGGGGAAAAAAAAAAAAAAAAAAAAAAAGAAAAAAAAAAAAAAAAAAAAAAAAAAAAAAAAAAAAAAAAAAAAAAAAAAAAAAAAAAAAAAAAAAAAAAAAAAGAAAAGAAGAAAAAAGAAAAAAAAAAATGATAAAAAAGGAAAAAAAAATATATAAAATAAAAATAATAGAAAAGATAAATATAAAAGAAAGAGAAGAAATAATAAAGATAAAAATAATAAAAGATAAAAGAAAAAAAATAAAAATAGAAAAGAGAAAAAAAAATATAAAAAAGATATAAAAAAAAGAAAAATTAATAGAAGAATAATAGATAAATAATTAAAAAATAAGAAATAAAAAAAATAAAAAAAAAAGAAAAAAAAAGTATAGAAAGAAATATATAGAGAAATAGAAAATAAAAGAAGAAAATATAAGAGATATATACAATCAAAGAAAAAATAGAGATAAGAGATGAATATAGAATAAAAGAAAAGATAAAGAAAAAATAGAATAATAAAAGAAATAAAAATTTTGATTTAATATATATAATTATATAGAAGATAAAATATAAAGATATAAAGAATAAGAGAGATAAATAAATAGAAAAATATAAGATAAATAAAGAAAAAAAATAAATAATAGAGATATAAAGAAAAGAGAAGGGATAAAAGAAGAAAAGAATATAATAAAAATAAAATAGAAGATAAAATATATATAGAATATAAAAGAGAAAAATTTTAAAAGATAAAGAGTAGGAATATAAAATAAAATAATAATAATTAGAAGAATAAGATATATTATAAGATATAATAAATAAAAATATAAATTATAGAGATTTTATATTAATAATAAGAATATAGATAAAATTTTAGAAGAGAAATAAATAGAGAAATAAAATATGATAATATACAGAATATTATATAATTTAAATTTTAAATTAGTAATAAAAGGAAATATAAATAAGTAATATAAATTAAATAAGATAGAATAATAGAATAGGAATATAATGATAGAAATAATAAGTATAAAATAAATATAATATATAAAAATATATAAAATATATATAATATAAAATAAATATAAAGAAAAAAAAAGAGATATAAAAAGATATAGAAATAAAAAGATATAATTTAAAATATAAATAATAATAGTATAATATTATATTATATATATATAAATATTATAAAATAGATATAATAATAAAATATAATAAGATAAATAGAGTAGATATAATATATAGATAAAAGATATATATAAATTTTAAGAAAAATATAATATAGATATAATATATATATAGAAAATATAAAAGATAAAAGATATAATGAGATAGATAGAGATAAATAGAAAAAGAGAGAGAGATATATAATATATAAGTAGAATATATAATATAGATATGAATATATAGATTAATATATAGGGGAATAAATAGAGAATAGATGATAAATAAGGAAAGGATATAAAGAAAGTAATAGCAGAAAATAATGGAAGAATAAATAGAGATAAAATAATAATATATATAGAATATATATATAATATTATATATAAATATAAATTATTATAAAATTAATGATATTAATAATTTTAAATAATTAGAGGGAATATTAAGAGATTAAATAATATAAGAATAATATAGATAAATATAAAAATATAGATATAGATAATTATAAGATATAGATATATATATATAGTATATATAAAAAATAATAATATATATATAATTTTATATAATGAATATATATATATAAAGATATTAATATGATAGATATATATATAATTATGATTAATTTTAATATTTATTATATATATATTATAATATATATATATATATATATATTATAAATAATATATATATTATTATATATTATATATATATATTTATTATAATATATATGTATATATATAAATTAAATATAGTTTAATATAATAATAATATATTAATATATATTAAAATTAATTTAAAAAAATTAAATACTATATATAATAATAGATATATTATTTTATAAAATAGATTATAAATTTTTATAAGATATATATAATATGTAATAAAAGAATATAAATAAAATAATAATATAGATAATAAAAATTTTATTAAAGATATTTATAATATATATAATAATAATATATATATATATAATAACATATATTAAAATTATATATAATATATATTAATTTTATATAATTTTATAAAATTATATATAATTGTATATATAAGAGATACATAATTTGAAGAATTTTAAATATATATAATATATTAAAATTATATATAAATATAATATTATTTAAAATATATATATATA
>NC_051386.1:45660369-45707869 GCF_015228065.2 Penaeus monodon | reverse complement strand
TTAGTGTATTATCTAGAATAATGCAGACATTGTTGAACCACAGTTTGTTATTATTATTACTATTCATGTGTATTTTTCATGTCTACCACACTATTGTTATCATTATCATTACTCTTGCTTTTGATGTTGTTGTCACTATGATAATTATCATTATTAATAATCCTAATATTTCCTTTTATAATTTACTTTTTGCACTTTCTTCTGTTATCTTGTTCATTTAATTTTGCTTCTTTTTTCTTTTTGTTTGTCCTTGAAAATGAAGAATGATGTTGCAAGGCTTTAAACCTGATGCAACTATTATGTGACAAGTATTTAGGACAAGTCATTTTTCACCTTCCTTGAAATACTTTAATAGATGACTTCCCTGTTTCTTTTATTTGTTCTCCCACTTCGTCCTGCAATGTTCTAGGCTCGCCTCATACTCTTTCGTCTTGCACCCTCATTAAAGTCTTTTCTCCTCTTAATTTTCACTTCCAAAGATCCTATATATATAGTTGTCTGGCATTCATTTATAGTCCTTCTTCTTCTTTTAGTAGTTGTTTGTAGCTATTAATATTATTATTATTATTATTATTATTGATATTTTTCTCTCTCTTTTAGTTTGTTTCAATTTTGTCTTATTTCATGATCTGTTGACTGCTATGTATATATATTTATATATGTATATATATTTATATATGTATATATATATTTATATATGTATATATATATTTATATATATATATATATATATATTTATATATATATATTTATATATATTTATATATATAGATAGATATAGATATTTATATATATGGTATATAGTATATATGTGATTTATTATTATTGTTATTGTTTTCATTGTTGCTGAAATTAATATCATTATTATATTATTTTGTTGTATTTGTTATTATTTTTGTTTTATATTTTAGTTATATTATTATCATTATTATTGTTGGTATGTTAATTGATATTTTATCATTATTATTATCATCATATTCATATCATCATCATCATCATCATCATCATCATCATCATCAAGGGGCTAACGCCGACGGGAGCGCATGGCCGCATCCATCCTTCGCTTCCAGCCACGAGGATCCCTCGAGGCGAGTCTCCAGGCAGGCACACGGCCCATCTCTAATTCCTCGCGACAGGTCTCGTCGAGCTGCCTAAGCCATGATCTCCTAGGTCGTCCCACAGGTCTCCTCCACCCAGGGTTGTCTCGCAGGGAGACAACCTGATGGGCAGGGTCGTCCATAGGGAAGCGAGCTAGGTGGCCATATAGCCTGAGTTGGCGATCCCGGATTATGCAAATAACAGGTCCCATGCCAGTCTCACAGTGTAACCGTCGGTTGGACACGTGGTCCTGCCAACTGTACCCCATGATCCGGCGAAGGGACTTGTTACAAAAGGCATCAAGGCGAGACTCCAAGACACTGGATAGCATCCAGGTTTCACTTCCATAGAGCAAAACTGGCAGTATCAAGGCCTTGAAGACACGCAGCTTGGTCCTTCTGCATAGGTACCGACACCTTCAAACGCTCTTGTTGATCGAGTTCATGGATCCTGTTGCCAGACCAATCCGTCTACTGACTTCCTGGTCTGACAACCCAGAGATATGGACTACACTACCAAGGTATGTAAAACTTTCTGTGACTTCAACATCCTCGCCGCAAGCATGGATCGACTGAACGAGTTCCCCTAACAGGCCCCCAAAGTCCTGAATCTTGGTCTTGGTCCATGAGACCTCTAGGCCTAGGGGCTTCGCCTCATTGCTAAATGCATCAAGAGCCGCCACAAGTGACTCCAAGGACTCGGATAGGATGGCAACATCATCGGCAAAGTCAAGGTCTGAGACCTCCCATAGCGATTCCCGATGCACTGAGTCAAACGCCTTCTTGAGGTCGATGTAGGCTGCGAGCAACCCACGACCAAATTCGCGACGGTGTTCCACAATTACTCGAAGTGCTAGTATACTGTCTATTGTGGACTTGCCAGGAGTAAATCCAGACTGCTCCGGTCTCTGGTGCCTCAGTAGGTGGTTGCGGATCCGTTTCAGAAGAATGTGGGCGAGAACCTTGCCTGGTATGCTGAGCAGTGTAATGCCACGGTAGTTGCTACAATCCCAACGATTCCCTTTCGCCTTCCAGAGAGGGATGACCACGCCCCTCAGCAGGTCAGGGCGAATGGTACTAGACTGCCAAATGGCAGTCAGGACTGTATGCAGGCCCCGAGCCATAGGTTCACCCCCAGCCTTTAGCAGTTCAGCAGGGATATCACATATGCCTGCAGCTTTCCCACTCTTCAGCTTGGAAATCGCCAGCCTAACCTCTGTTAGGGTAGGAGGTTCCTCGCTGATGGGTGGGTCTGGCGCATCCAAGCTAACTGTTGGAGGGTCCACCTGGTACAACTGTTCAAAATACTCAGCCCAATGTTCACAGACCCCAACATGATCTGAGATGATCCGTCCATCCGCTGATCGGACTGCAGTTATCTGTGAGGAGGGCTTAGGGTTCAGTTTTATCAGGGCTTGGTAGGCAGGGCGAAGGTCATTTACCAAGAAATGGCCTTCGACCTCCTCAGCAAGATTCCTGATGAACTGTTCCTTGTCCTTCTCAGCAGTGTCCGAGCCCTACGCACCATGGAACGACGCAAGACTTGATTCTCATTCAGCCGAGCCTTGCGACACGCTTCAGTGGCCTCTAATGTCTCCAGGGAGATGGAATTCTGCCGTGTCCTTGGGGTTCCCGAGGGCTTTGCCCCACAAGCTTCATGTTGGGTTGGCGCCCCGGGGCGCAGGCGGGACGAGTAACTCTCGTTCCAATCCTGCACCCCGACATTTGCCCTCTCAGCGGAACCCACAGCCCGCCTTACTTGCTGGGTGGGAGGGACAACACCCCTCCTCCCAGCATTTCCATTTATTAAGGACATTGCCAGAGGGTCATTCTGGGGGGAGGAGGACTGGCAAGGCCCACCTCCCCCGAGCCGCCCCATTACCCCAGGGTGGCTAGGGGGCAGGAGTTGGTCCACACGCCGGTGGGCCATAACTCCGTACCTCTGGGGCCTCCTGCTGCTCCGAGATCCTCCACAGATTTAGCCTGGGACCGCAAGGTGCCCAGTTACCCATGGGTGGCCACGAGGAGGCACTGCAGAAGTCTTGATGATGGAGAGGCTGTGACCTGGCAGGGGAGACTTATGCAAAAGCTGCTCCCTTTTTCACACTGAGCTAGCCAGGGGTGGAAGCTGCAAGCGAGAAGGCATACAAGCACTTAACACTATCTAGGCTACCACACCATCGCTTCACATCACCATGCGTGTGAAGCACCCACCCATATCATATTCATAGTTGCTATTTTATTTATTGTTACTATTATTGATATTAATAACATTATTATTATTATTTACAGTGTTGTTATTAGTGATGTTATTTTTTTTTTTTTATTATTATTATTATTATTAATGTCACCATTTTTTATATTATTATACCTTTACCATATTTATACCATAAATATCTTCCTTTTCATTTTTAAAAATTCTTTCACTAGTTCCTTTTTCCTTTCTTTTTTGTTCTTTTCTTTCTTCCAGCATTTCTTTCATCTCTTGCATGCTTTAATTCATCATAAGCTGAATAGTAGTATATTCAAAGCTTTAAAAGATTTCTAAAAAAAGAAAAAAATATACCTGCTCGGAAGATAGTTGGGGAAGCCGGACAGCAATATGTTGGTTTTGAAGCAAATTGTATTTGCACCTTAGTGTCGATTGGCTGTTTCACTCCCAGTCCATATATAGGTAAGAGTCATAGAGGTAATGGTCCGAGAGATTGTTGCAAGCCAGCAAGTAGATAAGTGAGTATATTATAATTGTTGTTACAGTTTTTCTAAATTATTTATATGTATTCATAATCCTACGGTGGATAAAGGTGGATGCTTTGTAATGAAGGGTGGATCTTGTGTATATAAGTGAGGATATGACCACCTTTGTCATTACAAAATTCACACCTGCTGTGCTATTGTATTTTTGTAAGATATTTTGACTATTAGAATGTAGGGACACAAAAGGTACTGGATTTTTCCTTTCTTTTTGAGGGATAGAATGAGGGAGAAAGAGAGAAAGTGAGGGAGTATTCTACTGTTTTCATATCTTACAATTTCTTGAAGGAAGGACAAGGAGTGATAGGAATGTGAGGGACATGCACTAGTATATTGTGCCATTAAATGGCTAAAAGCACTTGTGTAGATGGCTGGACTGAGTGGTCTGATGAATGCAGAAAGTATGACATCTTTCAGTGTGGAATAAGGGAGTTTAGGAAGGTGTATTGGGTCTTTTGAACCCTCTATCTTCTATGTAATTGAAAGGACTATAATTTGACTGCTTGGGTGCATGCATGATTGTATGTATATTTGTAGATAGATATACATGATCAAGTGGAGAGGGCAGGTTCATTTCTTAGGTACATATATAACTGTAGGCAAACCAGTACATAGAAGACATACAAGTATAAATATATCTATATACATTTATATGTACACAGTATTTTTCATGCCTGTACATATGTTAGAGTGTATGAATGGTACAGATTCAAATGCAATCTGCCTTAAGTTTATATCAATAATTATATTATCATACATATTTTAAGCTATATATACACATTACTGCTTTGTATTCTGTAAACAAACAATGAATCAAGTTGACTTGTTTCATACAGCTCTGTTAACTTTATTTTATTAGTTTTTTTTTTTGTTTGTTTGGTTAGAAAAAATCCAATAGATTTGAGATACACAGTGATGCAGAAATAGATTGGGACCCTAGTCGTATATTTGCACTTGTTATATGCAAAAATAGTTTAAATCATAGACTAGAAAGCAGGCACACCACCACTAAAAACTAGCACGAAAACTAGCAGGAATTTAACCTATGTAAGAATGCCATAATAGGAAGAGTGTAGAGGTTGTAGCTTATATCCACTGTAAATATGTAATGCTGGTTCCATGTGCTGATTCACAACACATAATAACCACGGTTGTCAGTGGAACTGTTTATGTACTATACTAAAAAAAAAAAAAAAAAAAAAAGTTTTTTCTCCTTCAATTGACTAACTGAATAAATACAGATATATATTTACATCAGACATGTTAATGTTGTAAAGGTGCTTAATTCATTTAGGAGTTGAATGGCTTCTTTTAAAAAATTAACGAAAAGTTGAATAACAAGTAAGTCAAATAAATACATAAAATGGACATATCTCCCTCCCATATAAAGAAGAGAATGAAAAAGAAGGCATACATGCTTCTAAGGAGTTAGCCAAAAGGAATACTATTGCATATCCATTTTTTCTTAGTCTCGGTATACCCCTGTTTTAAATGCACCATCAAGCCCTCGTTCATATGGGGTTTGGTGAGAATCGCACCTCGTAATGGACAGCAATTGCACCCCAACACCCCTCCCCTGCATAATTATCCCCCTTTATCCTCTACCCTTCCTGTCCTTGTGCCAAGATTCTTATTCAGACTGTGGTCAAATTATATTATAGCCAAATACATAACCGCCAATTAAAACAAAGCTGTCTTCCTGTCATTTTTATTTTTGTTTATTTTTAATTCCATTCTTTATTGGTTTTAGATATTTAAAAGTACTTTTTAGTAATATGATGTAGTATTTGAATTATATATAATTTTTTCTTTTTTTTACCAGTATGCTATTGATGCATGAATGGACATGTCTTGCTCAAATGTGAACCCAAAGACTATTCTATAAATTGGAAGCTCAGAATGGGGTTTTAGCATAATATCGATAATGACTGGTTTTCTGTATATGCATTAAAAGACTAGGTAGATAAAATGTTTTTCCTTTTTTTTCTGTAATACTTGTGTACATAACGTGGCCGAGTGCAATGCTGTTTCTTGGGGGTTTGCCCCTTGTGGGACAGTTTTTAAATGTTAAACTCTATTTTTAACCCATGTAAAAATAGTTTTGGATCAATGAAATAGCCATTGTAATGCTGAAGAATCCTGAGATAATTTTCTATGAAAGTATTATTTTGAAGTAGTGGTTCATATTAACAAATTCCAGTAGAGCCAAATAGCAGGAACAAGCAATATACTGAAATGTGTTCATAAGCGTATTTTGTATGTTGTGGGTACCACAGAGTGACCGTGATACTTTCAGATTGTATTGTAATACAAGGAGTACCAAAGACAATCGTACTGGTTACTCTTGGAAGACTGTATGACAACTTTCTGCCATTTTATTTGCTGTCTCATATTAAAAGAGGGTATACAATCAATTTGCCTTTGTTCCATTTATTTCCTATGAAGGCTCTGAAGCAATCTTAGGATCGTTTATCACAGTCATCTGGAGCCTTTATCTGATCAGGCTCTCTATTTTTTTTTTTTTTTTTTTTTTTTTTTTCCCCAGCTGCACAGAACCAGTACTCATCCTTCAAGGTATTTTCTTTAAAAGTCAGAGTAAGTCTTACTCTTAAATGGTTCATACCCATACAATAAAAAGATTTTTAGAATCTTAGAGGTGGCTTTCACTGCAACATTAATGAATGTAGATGTGGGACATAGGGACAAATGGGCAACTTATTTCTTAGACTTTCAGTCAAGATACTATATGGCAGCAGTTATGCTTAAGAACAGAACAGATTGCATGCCAGAAGATCAATTTAAATGGAATTATATCATGGAAGGAGCTATTCCTAAAGGGCAAAGTTAACTGTAATTCAGCTTTAAGTACATATTAATTTCATTTTTCTTTGATTCCCATTTTCTCTTGAGCTATTAAATTTGGTGCTTGGAATGTCAGCAGAGTTGGTTTTATGGCAGAAGAGTTCTACCTGTACAAATAATTTTTGAAGAGATAAAAGGAAAGTGTGTTTTCAACTACCCGTGAAATACGTTTAAGGTCATCCCACAAATGTTATTGCTCCTCCTGTTTCCAGAAAACGTTTTTGGTTGAGAAATCTTCATTGTTGCCAAGTATTAGAAACTATAGTTTGCCTCCATGCAGACTACTAGATTTTGTATTACTAGTATGAATTCTTTTTGTATCTGAAATATGGTGTATTTTGTAAGATGTGGTTGAAAATGACTGCAGCAAGACATGTCTAGATGACCAAAACTGCTTGGCAGGTATGCATTGGAAGTGATATCAAAGGCAGGCAAAACAGCTGATTTGTGAGTAGTTTGCCTGTCTCTTGACTTACTTTACAGGCATGCCAGCTGATCAGGCCCACTCATGTGGACATGCCTGCAGACCATACCTTCCTGAATACAAGACATGCTACATTCCATTATTAATGAATTTGTATTTTTCAGTTTTTTCCCCTTTAATCATGCGTTCCATAAAAAAAAATGGGATAATGTATTTCTCTCATAATTCTCCCAAAGATCCTGCACTTGAAAAAATTTGAGAAGAGGAATGGTTAATTGTTAAAAGCAAAATAAATATGCTAGACTTGAGAAGAGAAAAAGGAAGTACACAATAGGATATTGCATGGCAGTTAACCAGATTTGTCTTTGCAATGCTGAGAAATAGTTTCATTAAGAGTTTGTTCTGTGAAGATGTGTAATGAAAATAGGCAATGTTGATCTTTCATGTAATATGTAAGTTCCTATCCCTACTAAATACAGTTGGACAAAGTGAATTGAAGTGACTTCATCTCTAAATTTGCTTGCTTTTACATCATTCTAGACACCTCTCTTTACTATCTAGGTTAATATTGGCGATCATAGTCCAAAATTGAGGAGTAGATGTCAGGAAGAGCTGAGAAATAAATCTTGAAAGTTTAATTTGTAAAATTGAGGAACACTGTTGTACCAGTTTTGGAGAATAATATTTGAAGGTTATTATGTGAAGAAACATCATTGGAGATGACTTTTTCCTGTCGTTTTGATCTTGTCACTTTTCCAAGGTTCAGTTCCTTACTATAGTTTAAGTATATGATATGCATAAGCTATATATCTTTTTTTCACTGAGGTTTCCAAGCTCTAGTCACAGACAAAAATACAAGATATACAGCACAGGAAAGATTTAATTTCTTGATTACAGAGGGATGAGTATCATAATGAAAAATGTTTAATGACGGCTGATTATCTCAACGTACAATCTTTTGTCTCTTCATTTCCATTTCTTACATTTCCTCCCTCCCCCCATTTTCTGGAGATAAAATGCATTGTCCATAAAGAGAACAATTCCCATTTCCATCCTTGTGGTACCTTACAAATATGTAAAATTTATGATCCTATGTGTTAATAAAGTGCATACTCAATTTTCTATTTGTGTTTATTTTTCTTAGTCGTCTCCATTATAATACCCATACTTAACATTGTACTGTGTATTTGAAGTTTAGCCTTTCCACAAGCTGGGCACAGGGCAGGCACAATTAGAAATGATATAACGAGCAGGCAAAATATTTCATAAACAAGTAGGTTCTTCATTTTCCCTCCTGTTATATCACCTTCATTTGCCCACCAATCATGACCACTTGTGTGGATTATATTGGGTAACAGTCAATGTTGGTGGGTTAATATGTTTTTTTCAGACAATATTTATATATTCAAATTTTGGTTTTAAGCAATAGGTCTTTATTCAAATTAGAATCCAATGCATTTAGCTATCCATGTCAAGGTCTCACTGCATCCTGTCCCCTTGTGCTTTTAGAAAATTTGTTCTATGCTCTCCATGTGTTGATTTATAATGAAAATTGAGGAAATTCATGTTGCAGAAAGTAAGCAAGCATGTCATGTAATGTGATGTGATAATGATGTATCAAAATGATTCTTGTTATCTTTACATAGCACTTGATTGCATGTCAATTCTGACATCGTTTTTCATATTTGTGATTCATTATTCAAATTCAAATAAAGAATGATTTTAAACATTATCAACATAAAGAAACTTTATTCACCAGTTTATGTAGGCTAGAGGTGCCTTTGATTTTCAGAATCAATAACAATTAGTTAATTACCACACTTTACTGGAATATAAGAGACAGTTAATTCATTGAGTTATACAGTAACTTTTCAATGTAAAAATGAAAAACTATTGCAATACTCAGCTTTTTTAGTGGCTTCATCTTTACTGGAATATTATGGAAGATGTATTGCTGCAATCTTCCATTCCCATATGATTTCTGCATATGAATCAATGTAAAGTATTTGCATTCTGTAACTTTGGTACATGCAGTTTATCTTTAAAAATATTCTCAAAGGATGTTAAATGAAACAGCATATAAATATATAAATATTTGTTCGTCCAGTGATACAAAAGAGAACCAACTCTGGTGATGCCTCTGTTAAATATGCAAAAGAACAGAGTAAAATACGACTCGTAATACTGGAAAATAACTTCCAATGGATGTTATTCCAGCATTATAAATTCCAAGTATATTTTTCATAATGTACAAGTCACCAGAAACTGAATACAATATAGATGTCTCGTAGTATCACCAGGGACTATCACAGTCGCGATGGCCACGGAAGTCACTTCAAGCTAACATAGTGCCAGGTATCAACTGTAAAAATTAAAAAAACACTTCAACAAATTGTAATCTTTTCATGTAAAAAATGGAAAATATCTCTGCAATCATACATCCAAAAACTGCACTCATGGGGAAAAGTCCATTAAATCCCCCCCCCACTCCCTTATCCCCTCAATAGCAGTAGACATTTTGAAATATTCCTATTTCTGGGGCTTGTATGAAATAAATGGCAGATATGGCAAGAATGTACTCCTCCATGTCCCTACACCCCAAGCCTAGTAATCAGATAGCCAGCATTCCCTCTCATTCATGCATCTGAACATAATGACAATGACGAAGGCTGTACTGATAATGATTACAATACTGGTATTGGTAATTGATTTTAGAATGCAGAAAGACCACATGCTTGCAGTTAGCTGCAAGCCAACAATGACATACCACCACTTCTGTTTGTGACTTGAAGGCCCAGCCTACATAAATCTTCATGTGTGTTATCAAGATTCCTGCCCTCTCTTTGCAATGCTATTCACTCTTTCTGTAGACATTCTTCAATGTTTTGCCATTTTCTGGGGTATGTATTTGTAATTTATTTTATGTTATCAAAATCATAATATGGAGTTTGCCAATAAAAATATTTTATCTCTAATTTAAACTGCAATACCAGTAACAATTAGTAATACGTGTATAAGAGAGCATTTCTTCTCCCCTCATATCATTCAATTTTCCATAGCATATCCTGCAATCTGGCTATAGTGAACAGGATAGGTTCCTGAACATGGATATAGTGTCCTCCCTGGATCCAGTACTCTTCCTGGCATGGCTTATGAACAGCGCACAGAATGCTGATTTACCAGTAGAAATGATGCAAGATTCCCTTCCTGAAAGCCCACTGAGTCACTCTCCCTCCCAAAGGTTTTGTGCATTCATGGCAAAATGTTTGTTATCCAACACTCAGCAACAATATCCGATGGTAAGAAACTCCTGTCACCCAAAACTTTTCAATGATGAGATGTTCCTATTAGCTGCCCTTAAGTTCAATTCTTCCATGAAGAAAAATTTCCATTAGTCACCCCACAGAGAAAAAAATTCATGATGGATCAAAAAAGTTATAGTGAAAAGCATTACTAATGTTGGACTATTAGGTCTTACAAAACATAAAACTTGAAAATCCAGGCTTCTAATACTTAAAAATAAATATACAATGATATAACAAATGTTGAGAATATGTCAGCAAAGGCCTACCAGTAATTAAACATCTTTTGACTTACTTTTAGGATCCACAGGCTGTGGCTGGCCAACCTCTGGTGCACCATCAATGGTAGATTGGGCTTCATTCACTGGAAGCTTCTTTGCAGCATGGGCAACCATAACAGACCCAATGTCAAGGCCACCAGTATCGGAGTTGCCTTCTACTAGGTTCTTCCAAGCTTCATGGGTCTCAAGGATAATCTGTAAAAACAGGGTCCCACATTGTTTCCTTACTTAAAAATCCAATTACTTGAGTACAAAAAAATGACATACTTTAAATCAATCTATCATTAATGTGAAGATTTTCCATGGTTTGGTTTTCACTGCTGCCTGGCTAACACACCTTGTGGGCGAACTCCCTATCCTTAGCCTCTCCATTGAATGCAAACTGATTCTCAGGCTTGCCATCAGGTATTTTGTAGATCCTGAACCATTCCACAGTTGCCTTTAGGAAGCCTGGCATGTGCTTCTCGACATCAGAAATGTCACTGAGTTGGGGAGCCAACGGGTCATTCACATCAATAGCAATGAGCTTCCAGTCCGTCTCTCCCTCGTCAATTAAAGCCAGTGTGCCCAATACCTGCAAGAGAATCAGTGAAGAAGGTCAAGAAGCTGGATATAGCAACATTGGGCCTTTTTTGTAGCACCCCAAAACCTCAAAAACTTTGATATGGGAAAAATGTGCTCACTATAGTATTGTTTTGTGAAATGTCCACACACAAATGGCTCAGCAAGTGATTTGCCACAAAGATGTCAATTATAGACCTTGTGACCTCTCCTGATTTCATTTTCCCCGAGTTAACGATTATTATTATTATTTTTTTTTTTTTTTTTTTTTTTAATAATGTTATCAATATCAATTATTTTTATTATAGACATTATAATTATCCTAGTGTTATTGATATTAACTTAAATATAAGATACCAGAAAATGTACGTTCATGCCATGACATGCCTGGGCTATATTCTGAGTGGCATGAGCATACATGCCATGGTACAGGTACACTGGTCTCATTTTCCTGGGGTATGTACGATTATGATGTGCACACTATGGTGCCAACATAATCCCCCAGCAGCGGGTCCCGGGCCACCATGAATACAGTCCAGGAGAGAAGGCTTTCGCATCGGGAAACCACCCGGCGGCATTTGGGTTAAAATATCAAGTGGGCATGGCATGAACATGTATGACATCCCCAGTGAACAAGAAACTATTTTTCCACTTCACTGAGAGTCTGCAGAGGAAAGCACAAAAGGAGGAACTTACCTTGACTTGGATGACGTCTCCCCTCTTGGCAACACGGTATCCAATCTCGCACACATCAATTGGATCATTATCACCTTTGCAACTTGTAGCCTCATCAATGTGGTTGGGGTCCTCCCACGTCTGAAACAGCAGTTCAAAAAAACACTGGTATTTGAGCAGCATGTAGCAACATCTAAATTCAGATCATTAGGAAATGTACTTCATACTTAATTACTAATGACAACTTTACATGCAACATTAACTGACTTTAATGGAAGCTACCAGCTGCTACATATCCTATACTTACAAGATATTAAAACCTGCCTCATTAGACATCAAGCTATCTTGCTAAAAAACATTAAAATAATATAACTAAATAAACAAATATCAGTAGTAATATGTAAAATTTAAACTAATTACATTAGCCCAGCAAGTATACAAACAACTAAGTTTAGGGGAATATGCAAAAATATTCTCTCAAATGGTATGAAACAGTAAATAAACATTATCAATGAGAAAAATACCAATCTATTTCTTACTGCAAGTACAACAATACAGGCAAATACATAAATATACAAATATACATATATATACATATATAAATATACATATATATAACACACATATATACATATATACATATACATATACATATATACAACATATATACAATAATATACATAATATATAATATATATACATATACATATATACACACATATATAAATATATACATATACTATTACACACATATATAAATATATACATATACATATTACACACTATATATATACATATACATATATACATCTATATAAATATACATATACATATATACATCTATATAAATATATATACATATATACATACATATAAAAAAAAATATATATACATATATAAATATATATACATATGCATAAAGAGAGAGATGGATGGATACATACATATAAAGCCATCTTTCTGTATACAGTAGTGGTTCCCAACCTTTTTCATACTGTGGCCCCTGATCAAAACAGAATAATCAGAGACTTCAGATTAAGTTATTGCTAGTTATGAACAATGTAATGGTGTCAATAGCTGTATAACAAGAACACTTAATGGAAAGATTCCAATTAATTGAAATATGAAAGATAATTATATGTAACTACTGTAGAGAAGATAAAATTCAGTTTAATTTAACATCAAATTGTTCATATTGCTCCATGGATCTCCCCAGAAAGTACTCCGTGGTCCCCCCTAGGGGCCATGGCCCCCAGATTGGGAACCCTGATACAGAAAGATGATCTAAACAGAGGCAGATAAATAAAAAATTAAGTTCAACCACAACAACAGTACAGAATTTAGAGTAACACAGAAGTATTTAGGAATAATTAAACAAATATAACCTGGGGCAGCGCTCCGTAGTTCCAGATGTATCCGTGGTGTGGGAAGCAGTTGGCGACGTAGCGGAGTTTCCCTTTCTTTACATCTTGCTTGATGGGGTTCAGGTATTCCTTGGTGGAGATCTGATGAAAATTATAAAAATAAAAATATGCACAATTAAAGAAAAGTAAAATTAAACAGACTGACTAAAAATTTACCAAATGATGTAAACTGGTTTTCCGGTTGACAATGCTCCGCTCTTTTCTTTGACATTACAGGAAGTTTCCGGGGGCAATAGACCTACCTCCATCTTGGCATTGGTCCAGCGCGGCACCTCAACCACCATGTTGAAGATCTTGTTGCCCTCGTTGGCGAAGAGCGGAATATCGTGGAAAGGCGAGATGGGGCCATCTTCATTCTCTACAAGGACAAAAGGGCATTTATAGAAGCTTTTTGTAGGAGTTTAAAAATATTCTAACCCCAGTCACACACAAAAACAAACACACACATATATAGAGAGAGAGACCTGTCAACTTTCGAATATATTTAACCTGCAAAATACTGGAATACTGGAGTACTGGAACTTGCTGAAGTACGTATTGACAAATTCATTCTCCACAGAAAATGGAAAACATTTGGTCATTATGCGACTCTCCATGCTACATCCGAATCGAGTTATTTCTGGTCTATACTTTAATTTACTGAATATGCGATCGATAAAATTACCGACACCAAAAACCTACGGAAATAGATCTTGTAGCTGTGAGAGTTGGGTATCCCCGTCTCCTTAACAGACACGTTTAGAGGCCTGTACTGGCTGGTGGATTCGGGCCACACAACTAGCGGCGGCCGTGGAAGCCTCTGAACCGGGTAGAAGTCCAGGGAATTGAGGTGCTCCCCGGGAGCCGAGCTTCCTGAGGCGGAGGTCCCTTGGCAGCAAGGCTTATTAGAGGATGAGGATAAAGGAGTGATCTCTGGCTCTTTGCCGCCTGCGGGTGCCGCTGCCACCGCCTCCCGCGACGAATCCTCATCCTCCTGACTGTCGTCGTCCCCGCCCCTGACTGTGGTGGTGACGCGTACCTTGAACCCGTCAAGGAAGGGATACGACAAAACCGGGAGGGGCCGAGGAGGCGACGAGGCGGAAGGTAAGTGTGACCACCGCTGCGCCACGGGGGGGCTTGGAGGAGGGCCAGGCCACAGGGGCACCAGGACTCCGTCTGGCATCAGAAGGGTGATGTTGTTCTTGACCGAGGGCGTGAAAAATACCCCCGCACTCCCCAAACACAACACGCTCGCTAGCGCTAACCACGGCAATAGTCTCTGCATGACAGTTATTTCCTCAAGCAAAAGGAATAAATAAAAAAGATGAAAAACTCTTCGGTTGCCCTTTCAGTACATGGGCTATAATCACGGTCGTTAAGGACGTTTCTTGATGAATCAAATGTAAATCTGCGAAAGGATCGTATCGACGCTGCCGATGGGATATACAACCCTTAACCTGCAATCTACTCGAGAATCGCGTCACCACGGAGACAAAAGTCAATCCGAATAAAGTCGCTCAAAAGCGGCGGGGCACAGCCACGACTTGCGAGCCAGCCTCGAACGCCCTGGAGAGCGCGCGAGCGAGCGACGTCTTCGCGCGTCGGGACAGAAGGGGAGCGAAGAGCGAGTCGAGCGAGACTGCGCGGGGAGGCCGGATGCTCGAGCGTATATGTGTGCCGCCTGGGTCTCTCTCTCCCTCTTGACCCCTCGTCCCCTCCCCACGTACCCCCCACACCCCACTTCTGCCACAGCCTCCACGCCTCAATTTCCATCTCGACTATTCCTCCCTTCATTCATTTTGAATAAGCAAGCTAAATATATTTAAGCATAACATAACTTACAAAATGAACGATAAAACTTCTCAGAATGTTAATAAAATATACTAAAATACTTTAAAAAGAGAAATATCCCCCATTATTTTCTAAACAAAATATTTGACAGACTAACAGGCAAGAACAAAAGAAAACAAAGAGTAGAAGAAAAAAGGAAGGGAGGGCACTTTCCTTGTGTATCGCTACACGTTCTCCACAATTCTAGCTACCTCATTTTGACATTTTTCTCACAAACTCAACCCACTTCCCCGCACAGGCGCTCGTGGAGTGACGGAGGCGAAGAATAATCTGAATTTGATTCCAAGAACAAACAGGAACGGGACACGCGGCTACGAAGATCACGGGCCAGGACTCTCTCAAGCGGACAATACAACACCTGCACATGCATACACAGCGAGACACACGAACAGGCAAAATGCAGATGAATGTCGACAATATAAAATTCTGTAATTATTTAACAAAATCCTGACAGGCCCATGATCAGCATTCGAAAGGAGAGCGGGATTTGTCTGACAAACTTGCCAACAAAAAAGTTTTTTTTTTCATAGATAATGTCCCCGATCCAATATTCTCCTTTGTAAATTTCATCATCCAATGATCTGCCATCAACCCTTCCCATGTCATTTCATCACAAGAAATCACAATGATTACAACCCGACCCTACATCCCCTCCCACTCTCCCACCCCTGTACCTCGAGGGAGTCGCACAAGAGGCACCTCTCCGTCACCAGCACCGCAACAAAAGGCACGGCGCCCTTGGAAGAATGACCTTCCTCGAGTGGATAATCTAGTCACACGAACGTTACGTCACAAAGGCCAATATCCTGCCCGTAGTCGAGTCCATCTTGACCCTTTTGTCGCCGCCGCCCCTTGCAACTGATACCCTTGCGCTCTGCCAGTTCACAATCACTTTAGTTACGTTACTCGTAGTTTTTTTTAATGAAGAGAAGTTATGAACTCAAATCGGAAAAAGGAAAACCCAATGTTAGAAACAGTATAATAAAAAGCAGTATTCCGCAATATTTCGGTTTACTTTAAACCGCCTCTTCAATTATTCGATCAATAACGCCTAAGCACAGAGCTGAAGACGCCACCATGATGCCCCGCACTCGCATGTTAATTTAGGGATTCACATACATTATTCTTGCGACTCACTAAATCCCACTTATTTAAAATCATTACGGACATACTCGTACCTACAACAGCATTGTTCCGCACAAGCGTACCGGATCTCGGCCACGAATGTAAGCAGACGAAAGTTTTGTGGCCTTCACCTAGACCTCAGGAAAGGTCGCCGGTTCGACGGAACACTCCTGTAGTTTCGGTCAGGATATCCTTAGTCGGCCAGCGCAGGCAAGCACGGCGTGAAGGGAACGGAACATTTCACTTACCACGCAGATATTAAGCACTGTGATAGTGGGTTCTGGAGGCTGAGAGCGAAATGGGGACATCGCAAAGAAAACAAATGAAAATCAAGAGGAAAACGCATATCTAAATGGAACATGAAAATTCAAGAAAACAGGGCAACCCAAATCCGTACAAAAATAATAGCTATCAATGCGCGTGGCACTGCGACACAGCCGCACCTACAAACGCAAATTGGCAAGAGAAAGTATTCGCAAAAGTGGTCCAACTACGGAGGTTGGGAGAAAAAAAAAACTCGTTTGCTGCATCGCCTCGAAGATTAATGCAAGGGTTTTTCTCTTTTTCTCTCCTTAGCAACCGGGGTAAAGAAGTACTGATGGGATGAGAGGAAGGGCGAAGAAAAGAGAAAAAGAAAGTGGGGAGAAAGGAAAGTGAAGTAAAGGAAAGGGAGGAAAAGTAAAGGAAAGAAAATGAATGGGGAGATGGATAGGAGAAAGGGGAAATGGGAGGAGGGGGAAGAATGCCAAAAGGGAAAAGGAGTGGGATAATAAAGGTGAAGTGGGATTGCAAAGGGAAGAATGGAAATGGGAAAGACAAAAAAGAAGAGTGCGAGGGAGGGTGAACGTAAACGGAAGAAAAGGAAAGAATGGAAAGATAAGTATGTGCGTGCGTGCGTGTGTGGTTCTAGGAGGGCGGGGGGCGGAGAAGCAAAATGTGTGTCCACGCGGTGTGTGCGTCTCCCCGACGAGAGGAGACAAGGAAGCGCCCATGGGACCCATTCACGAGTCACCCGACCACCACGTGTCGAGGCGCCCCTGGAACATCCTTCACGCATGACAAACAGCGGCTGCCCATAGACGGATTAGCAGCACTGTGTGAGCTCGGTAACAAAACAGGCATCACTAACAGACCCACAGCTTTGGAATGAAAAAAGTACGGAGTTAAAAAGCAGACGTGATCGTTTATAGTCTCTCCCGTCTGCATCGGAGAGGGGATACAGAAGTTATATGTGGTCTTAGACACAAAAGTAAATCAAAAGACAACAGTCAGTCAATCAGATATTAGATATTGTATGAAGTCATGCTCGGCTCATTCCTTGAGCCCTCATCAAAATCCCAGTAGAGACGGGAGTGGGCAAAAGTGGGGGGAGGAAGTGGTGGGGGAACGGGGAGGTGGAGAAAGAAAGACAAAGACAGAAAGAGAGAGAGAGATGGGGGAGAGAGAGAGAGATAGGGGAGAGAGATGGGGGAGAGAGAGAGAGATAGGGAGAGAGAGGGGGAGGAGAAGAGATGGGGGAGAGAGAGAGAGAGGGAGAGAGATGGGGGAGGGAGAGAGAGACAGATGGGGGGGGAGAGAGAGAGAGAGAGATGGGGGGGGAGAGAGGAGAGAGAGAGATGGGGGGAGGAGAGAGAGAGAGAGAGATGGGGGGAGGAGAGGAGAGAGAGAGAGAGGGGGGAGGGAGAGAGAGAGAGAGAGATGGGGGGGAGGGAGAGAGAGAGAGAGAGATGGGGGAGGGAGAGAGAGAGGAGAGAGATGGGGGGGGGGAGAGAGAGAGAGAGATGATGGGGGGGGGAGGAGAGAGGAGATGGGGAGGAGAGAGAGAGAGATGGGGGGGAGAGAGAGAGAGAGAGATGGGGGGGGGAGAGAGAGAGAGAGAGAGGGGGGAGGGAGAGAGAGAGAGAGAGAGAATGGGGGAGGGAGAGAGATGAGAGAGAGAGGGAGGAGGGAGAGAGAGAGATGAGGGAGGAGAGAGAGAGAGAGAGATGGTGGGAAAGAGAGAGAGAGAGAGATGGGGGGGGAGAGAGAGAGAGAGAGATGGGGGGGGAGGAGAGAGAGAGAGAGAGAGAGAGAGATGGGGGGAGAGATGGAGGAGAGATAGAGAGAGAGAGGAGGAGAGAGAGAGAGAGAGAGAGTGGGGAGAGAAGCAGCAGTGAGCAGAGATGAGATGGGTGAGAGAACAGGAGGAGATGACTGAAGAGAGAGGGGAGAGGAGAGAGAGAGAGAGAGGGGAAAGAGAGGGAGAGAGAAGGGAGAGAAGAGAGGGGGGGGGAGGGAGGGGAGGGAGGGAGAGAGGGGGGAGAGAGAAGAGGGGGAGGAGGGGGGGGGGAAAGGGGAGGGGAGAGAGAGGGAGGGGGGAGAGAGAAGAGAGGGGGAGAAGGAGAGGAGAGAGGGAGAGGGGAGAAAGAGAGGAGGAGAGAAGGGGGAGAGAGAGAAAGAGAGAGAGAGAGAGAGAGAGAGAGAGAGAGAGAGAGAGAATGTGTGGGGTGGAGAGTGGTAATGACCGGAGGAAAAGGAGGGGAAGAAAAGAAACGCCATCCGGACTGGTTTCAAACTCCCAGGGAAACCTCAATTGGTGGGTCTGAACCTAATTTCCTCGCTTACAACTTTCTTCTCGGGTATTCGATGTGGCGGGGAGGGGGGGGGGAGGTGCGTGCCCACATCTCAACAAGCCTCAGGCTGTGCTAACATTAATAACAGGGCCGAATCAGGTGTCATTTTCGCTTTCACTACAGTTCTACTTGAAAGACTAACTGCCAATAACTATTATTATAGCGATGAGTATTGTATCATCATCATTAACACTAACAACATTACAAATACTGCCGTCACTACTGTACCAAATGTGATGATAATAATACGAATATAGTTATAAATAATACTAATAAGCAATAGTAATACCAATGTTACAAATAACAGAACAAGCAACAGCAGACAGCTATCATCTTCAGCCATCATCTTACGGACTCCGCTGCCGACAAGGTAACTGACCTTTCAAGAGTCAGAACTAGAATTTGAAGAAAAAAAACAGGTGCCTATAACAAGTAAGAAGCACCGAACCAAAACAGCAGGATTAACCTTGCCACTGACGTAGCCCTCCCCTCCCTTATTCCCTTGAAACCTCAAGGACAATAATACCACTAATGATGCTAACTTGACCAAACAACCCGTATGGTGTTACAGTGATTATCATCATTGTTGTAGTTATTTTCGAAGTTACGTCTACGTCAGGTAGCTGTACCTGACGTAGAAGTAATGGATAAGTCAGTGATGATCGACGGCCACTAGTGAAGGAAGTTCTTGCAGTGTCAGCGTTATAACACTCCTTTATCATCAGTTTCACGGTGTAGTCATATTAAAAGGTCCATTTATAACCGGCACAGATTCAACCATGGCAATCGATTTTTGTAAATGCAATCACCTGTAAATTAGCGCAAGTGGGTGGCCCCATGATCATCACTGTCAATAATAAGGTTTCCGGTTTTGGTTCGACTCAAATTCAATATTTTTCAGAGGGAGAACCTAGGCAACATTCTGAGTAATGCATGGATTTCTGCAGAATTTCTACGATTGCTATAATTGTTGCTCTTGTTATCACCATTATCGTCTTCAAAAAGATGTGGAACTTTGTAATACATATAATGCGCAACCTTCCAACGAAAGCAGGACGAATATACATACACCTAGATGCATACCAACAAAATCTAAAGAACTGCGAATTCCAAATTCCAAATAAGAAACAAAAGGCCAAACCCCATTAGAAAAAAGAGTAATATAAATAAATATTTGATTTCGCAACACTTTCCAAGACCTGGGAGGAGCTTCTCTGGAGCATTTTCGTAAAATCAAATTATGAGGGTTTCGCAGAATGCCCGACTGTAGAAGATGGGAGGGAGAGAGAATAAGAGGGAGAGAGAGAATAAGAGGGAGAGGGAGAGAGAGAGAGAGAGAGAGAGAGAGAGAGAGAGAGAATAAGAGAGAGAGAATAAGAGAGAGAGAATAAGAGAGAGAGAGAATAAAGAGAGAGAGAGAATAAGAGAGAGAGAGAGAAGAGAGAGAGAGAGAGAAGAGAGAGAGAGAGAGAGAGAGAGAGAGAGAGAGAGAGAGAGAGGAGAGAGAGAGAGAGAGAGAGAAGAGGAGAGGAGAGAGGAGAGAGAGAGAGAGAGAGAGAGAGGAGAGAGAGAAAGAGAGAGAGAGGTGGGGAAGCCTTTCCGGCGACCCAGGGCAGGACACTCCCTCAACCCCCCCCCTTCCCTCACTAACCCCCCCACCCCAGTTCCGGATCCCCAACCCTTTCCCCCCTGTTACAAAAAGCGGCTGGCCTGAGGTACATAACATGCTTTCCACCTTCCTACCCCGGGCCCTGTCCCCTCTTGCAGAGATAACACAACAAGAATCACGAACAAGGGTCACGCTACTACTTCTCTTCTAGATACTGCTTTATTCTATTTCCTCAAATTTTCGGTCAGAAAAAAAAAATATATATTGGAAGGAATTTAATTGGTGTGTGTGTGTGTGTGTGTGTGTGTGTGTGTGTGTGTGTGTGTGTGTGTGTGTGTGTGTGTGTGTGTGTGTGTGTGTGTGTGTGTGTGTGAGAGAGAGAGAGAGAGAGAGAGAGAGAGAGAGAGAGAGAGAGAGAGAGAGAGAGAGAGAGAGAGAGAGAGAGAGAGAGAGCATAGTTGACAAGTACACTACTGGAACCTCCTGAAACCTCTTCACTTTGTTCGACTCCAGCTTCGAACAAGTCGTACATTGCGGGGCCCTATCAGCCAGTTATAATCTGATATATTTCACGCAAGTCTAAGAATAGTTAGGAGGTTTCTTGAGATCAAGTGAATACACAAGGATGTATAAGCGGTTTTTGTGTCATCTTGGCATTTTATCAGATACACGCTCACACAATATGAGTAAAATCTTAAGTAAATAACGAAATTTTCTGCAGCAACACGGTTAGAAATTTTAACGCGTCCGGGTTATTTCACATGACATTGGCTTCGGTGGGATTAAATCTTCAAAATCATTCTGGACGCTTTAGCCGACTCTTATGGACAAAACTATAAATGAATACGCTGTGTGCCTTGAATTTTTTATACAATAAAGGCATTATCCTGTTGTGCGAAATCTGGAAAATAATATTTCACTTTCTATTTGAAGAACAATATATCTACAATAAGTAATTACATACGATGCAGAGTAGTATATTGTTATACAATATTAAACAATATTTCAGTGTTTGGGCTTTCGGGATGTTACAAAAAAAAAGGCTGTGTGTGTGTAGTATGTACATTTTTTTGTAGCATCCCCGAAACCCCAAACATTGATACGTTCTCAAATATGTTAGCCATTTAAGCGTACATTACCGGAACCTGCTGAAACATCTTTTCGTTTCGTTAATCTTCAGCTTGAAAAGTCTATAGAACTTTTGGTTCTAGAATTTCAAACGAGTCCGAGTCATTTGACGCGGTATTGGCTTCGGTGGAACAAATATCTTCAAAATCATTTAGAAAGCTCTGTTTTAACCTGTTAAGAAATAGGCTGCATACCTCAATTTGTTCACATTCTGCAGGTATTAATGCCAAGATACTCCTGGTTTGTAAAAATGGACATCACTCGTTGTGGATACAGTAAGATGAAATGTTGCGAACATTATTATTCCACTTTCTATTTGTGGAACAATGGATATACAGTAAGTATTCAAAACAAATCGTTTGAATCTGAGAAGTGCATTTGAAAATTACCACAGCGAAGCGTGGTGTGTGTAAAGTAACAAGGTGCGTTGCAGAGTAGTAATAACCCCCCCTCACTATATATATATATATATATATATTTTTTTTTTGGCTTAAAAAATTAAATCAACATGTTAAATATTTAAATTCTCTGTATGTGTGAGTGTGCGTGCGCGTGCGCGTGCGCGTGTGTGTGCGTGCGATGTTTTTCTCTGTTTTACTAGCGAGTAAGGGAGGTCACCCCTAGCACTCTTTGCATCATTCATGAGGGCGGGAAAGCAAACAATAACGAGGCGGGAAGGCGGTTAAACTCCTGGACACAGCGAGAGCACAATAACCATGTAAAACAAGCGGCCGGGCGCGTCCTGCCGGTTCCTTCGACGGGTACACGCGAGCCACACACCGCGCCCTGCTCTCCCGACGCGGCCCCGCTCGTTCATTCTTACATCATGTTAACTCGATGCAGATAAAATATTTATACAAGTAATCATTCGTTATTTCATTCATTCATTCATTCACTCTTTCTTTCATTCACTCATTCACATGTATGCGGGTGTACCTACGCTCATAGAAAGGACAGAATTCTTATATAGTACATGCTTAGGAGATTATACCAGCGTACATATATCGAGGCTCAAAACTGCAACCGTCTACCCCCTTAAATACTCTAATAATTTAACAATAGAATATTTACAGTAATAAAAATAACAAAAATAATGATAATAAGAAACAATAATAATAAGTAACAATTAGAACAACAATAAAGCAATGATAAGGACAATAATAATAATAAACGAAGAGGGAAAACAACCCTTCTCTACTAACTTGCGAGGCTTTCCTTTTCCTACCATCGCCCCACCAAGTCCTGCCAGCCACGCCCCCTCTCGATCTATTCCGGGCTTGTAAGTCTCAAAGGCTTGGAAACTCATCCCTAAGAGGCGGTCTCTTCTGTATTACTAAGATCTGCCATCACAATGAAATTACAGTGCATCGTTCCCGCACTCTTATATTTTCCTAGTATTCTTGGTTGGCCCGTTCTTCTCATTTTCCCAGTGTTCGGGAAGGAAAGAAAGTTGTGTTTAAATCCATCTTTCATGGGCGAGGTGACTCTTGACAGACTGGTGAGGCAGACAAAGAAAAAGAGGAAACGCAGAGACGAGAGAGGATATAAATTAAATCAAGTGATGAATCTAACATTACCACAAGAGAAAACGCAGAAAGGTCAACCTAAACACGGAAAAAATCAAGGAATCTCGGACCCTTCAGAGGACGACAGTAGTTCATCTCCGTTATGCTTGGAGCGCGGCGCCACGTCGTTGAGTCGCCGACGGACACTCCCAGAATGGCTGCGGAGGAGACGAAGGGAAGGAAGGGAAAGACGACTCCCCGCCCTCCCTTCCCTCTCTCCCCATTTTCACTCTCCCTCCCTGCCTTTGGTAGGCGGACAAGGAAGGTTTGTGGGAAGAGGGAGATAAATAAAATGAAATTAAAAGGGAAAGGAAAAAGAAGAGCATGCGAAACATCTAAACGAGCCACTGAACGTATTGGGAAAACAGAAGATGCGCATGCAAGGAAAAAATATAAAGAAAAGTTCAGAATGTGGGAAAAAGGAAATTTAAGATGAAGCGAGAGAAACGGCAGGCGGAAAAGATATGAGCTTGGAGAAGTGTGCAGAAGGGTAGTAAAGAAAGATTAAAAAACAACTGAATGGAGGGCTGTGACTTTCGAGTTCATTTATATACAGAAATTTTTTTATGCTCTCTAAGAAGACAAAGACAGAAGTCAAGTATTTCATCGAAGAGGTTGAACTAATCAATATAGAAGACAAGGGTCTTGTAAATATATTCAGCAAGTGATATTCTGCGGATAGCGCTATTCGGTCGCCATATCTAGTACGTGACAAAAATAAGCTGGGTCCAGTGTTGCGGTTTGCAGGGGAACTCCGAGCAATAAAGAGAAATATAGAGAGAGAGGAAGAGAAAGAAGGGAAAAGGAAAAAAAAAAAGAGGGAGAGAAAGAAAAAGAAAAAAAGGAAGAGGGAGAGAAAGAGGAGAAAAAAGAAAGAGAAAAAAGGAGAAAAAAGAGGGAGAGAAAGAAGAGAAAAAAGAAAGGGGAAGACAAAGAGAGAAAGTCCTCTTTCCTCTGCCTCGATCCATCCCTCGAACCATCAACGTCGGTCGTCTTTGATGAGAGCCACTCTGGAATTCAAGATGGGGGGGGGGGGAGGTATTGCTAATGCCTGGTTCCCTTCGCTCAATGTTACTGGCGAAAATGGGCGCACCTGTTTCTCCAGATGTTATTATGTGGCTGACGAGGCTTCCCATCTTTGTAATGCTATGCATGTATTTATTAACATTTTATGACCTGGGCGTTTGGGATGTTTATATACCTAAAACACGCCAATCAACACTACCTATATTCGGCATGGATTGATGGTTGCAAACTGCATGGGCCAAAAACAATAAGGCCCTTATGTGGAATGCATCCAAAGAACCAAACAAGCAAATGAAAAATGTTTTACGAAACCAGTTCTGATCAACCTGACAGACTCTTCGAGTGACCCGTCCTGCTGCTCCGGGGCTCATAGTCCGCCTAACCCCCCCTCATTCTCTCTCTCTCTCTCTCTCTCTCTCTCTCTCTCTCTCTCTCTCTCTCTCTCTCTCTCTCTCTCTCTCTCTCTCTCTCTCTCTCAAATATACACCCTATAGTACTTTTACCTATCTCCATTTCTTTCTTTCAGAACCCTTTAGTATAGTCTTTATTTCTCTTTATCTCTTTCTTTTTTCTTTCTTTCTCCTTTCTTTCTTGGTCTTTCTCCCCCTCTCTCCTTCCGACATTACTTGTGTGACAAGTCACCCAAGTTCAATCGCCTCACTTGGATGACTTTTCTTTCATCGACTTGTTCACATTTTTTTTTCGATACTTAATTCTTTCATTAGATTTCCCCTTGCATCTCGCCTCCAAACGTATAATCCCGTAAGAATAAATACAGAAAACGCATGTGTACAACCCGCAATCTAGGTGTACTAACTAATGACAAGAACAATGACGAGCCTAAAACCTAACTGTTAATAGCAATAATTCGTTCAAAGTGGCCACGATACCAGTCGCTCGTCTCGTCGATCCCCGAACCTGCGCCAATCTCGATTCCTTTTGGGGGGATTTTTTCCCGCCCTCGACGCCTCGAAGGAACTCCAGTCAGGAGGACCTGTTCTCGTCCCCTCCCCTCCCCCTCCCAACGTCTCCGTTCAAGCAAAGGAGACCCCGGTGCCCAATGCTGGCAAGAAACTGAAGGCGTAAATAAATGAAGACAATAGACGTTTCTCCGTGGGTCTCACCCCATGCCAGCTTCCATTCACGGACGCCGCCAAGACGCCTCTCGAAGGTCGGCGACAGCAGTATGCTCCTTCCACGCCCTCCCTTCCTCTCATTTCTTGTCCCATTTCTTGCTCCGAATTCCATTCTCGGGAAGGTGGTGGTGGCACAAAGAGGGAAAGGAAAGAAGCAGAAAACGGAGAGCAGAAGATGATAAAAACCAAGAAGGTAGAGACGGAAAATGGCGTAGAAGACGTGGAAGGTGTTAAAAACGAAGACGAAAAAGCGGATAACGAAAACGAACGGGAAAGAAATAGAGACGACTTAGAAGAGGGAAAAGAAACTCCTACCTTGTCTGTGTTCCCCTAACGAAGCACAGGCGAGGCAGAAAACGTAGACTGAATATCAAAAGGGCAGTGGGAAGGGTAACAAAACGAAGATGGGGAAAGTGGGGGGGAAGCAGGGTTGGGAGGGATCTAGGGGGGGGGGGGGAAGGTTACAGGAAGGCTGGGTCAGGTCAGTTCAACAGCATGACACGTTCTAACGGCCTGCTTTCCTCTTCCTCCTTTGCATGACTTGCAAGAAGACAATATTGTTCCCCTTAGTGTATGACCGAGAGATAGAAATAGACATGTGTGCGTGGGGGGGGGGGGGGTGAGAGTGAGTGAGTGAGTGAGTGAGTGAGTGAGAGAGAGAGAGAGAGAGAGAGAGAGAGAGAGAGAGAGAGAGAGAGAGAGAGAGAGAGAGAGCGCGAGCGAAGGAGGGAGATAGAGGAGAGAAGAGACCATACGCAAAAAAAGAAAAAATGGAATGCAATTTGCAAACCGTACCCAAATAACAGTTTTACTAAAATACATATAAATAAATAAATAAATAAACAAGTAATCTTTATGACAGTTTTTATTCGTCAAAGACAACGGGCATCTCATCCGCAGTCATTTTTTTTCTAATTAGACTTCGTGTCTTATTCTTCTACATTTCTTTTCAAATATTCTTTACTCGTCCCGTCTCCCCAAGATTTATTTCTGTCCCTTCTCTCCAAGATTCCTCCACTTCCTTCATTCTTAATATTCATTGTTACTCGCTAATTGCGCCATCTTTTTTCTGATGTTGTTAATGCTGATGTTGCTGCCCCCTCCTCCCTCATACCAACCCCACTCCCTCATCCCACTCCATTATTTTACCAACTTGTGTTAAGTCCCCCTCACCCCCCTTGCTAACAGACCTGCAAATGTCACCTGCTCTAATAAACCACAAAACAGAACGGAACATGCCAAAAAGGACAGCTAGTTTATTTTCGAAGAGGGCGGGGTCGGATACAGAGAGGGAGAAGGTAAAAAGGGAATATAAAAAAAAAGGATGCGAAAGACTGAGGCGTAGATACGATGACACGAAAATAAGGTAATGGGGAAAAAATGCGAAGCGTCAAATTGGAACGTAGGAAAAAGGGGGGGGGGGGGCGAGCGAGTGAAATAGCATAGTAATGTGCAACATCTTAAAAACATAATATGAAGGCGGCTGCGCATACATGCTATTGTATACATTGTTTTTTTTCTTACTTTTCTAATCTCCGCGAGCACGCACTCCCAAGGACATGTATTTAATAAAAGAAAGATAATTGAAGAAAATACCTTGGAAATAGAAAGAAAGGAAAAGAAAAATGAGAATGAGGAAGAGCATACGAAAGTACTGAACAAAATGGGAAAGGAGCAGCACGCCCACGCCCAAGACCCTTCTCCTACGCACACGCCCGAACGCCACTCATCAAGCCGAGCGCCCGCGTGTATTTGCCTAACAGTGCCCCTGCAACGGCTGTCATCCTCGTGCTCGCCGCTGCCCCTCGACCCAGTGACCTAGCATCGCACCGCCTGGCACGACGTCGACGCCGAGATTTGGTCTCGGGTTCAATGCCTGAGCTGTGGCCAAACGCTTCCCGTATTACGACCCTTTCCTTTCGTCTTTCTTTCAAATTATATCTGTAATTAGTTATACGTTCTCCGCTGTTCCTTTATATATATTTCTGTACTCTGGTTTCATGTTTCTAACTTTACCTTTTTGCAATCGTTTAAAGCATGCTCCAATCTCCATCGACATATCTAAATCCAAAGTTCCATCCACTGATCAAGAAAGTAGGTAGATCGAGATCGAGAAAAAAAAGAACTTCACAAAATATCGGTCGCTGCTTTCCTTAAACCGGTTCGTTCTGAGACGACTAAAATCACACAAAAAATAAAAAGTTGAACAATACGTAAATTAATATACAAAGAAGTTGTCATTCCTACGCGCCCTCTCTTTCTTCGGAACCTGTCTCCTCAGTGCTATTTTCGGTAGTTTCTGGACTCGTCTAGTCCAAGTTCAAGACATGACCTTAACTCACTTTCAGCAGCTTTTTTACGGATCTGACCACTGCCATGAATAGGAGGGGGCGTTGGCAATGACGGTTGTGATGATGATGTCGTGAAAATGGCGCTAGTAACACTACCACTTGTCACAAAAACACTAGCAGCAGCAATGTGAGCTAGCAATAAATTAGCCAGCCAATAAGAAAGCTCAAACAACCAAGCGAAAGTTCAAACAAAATCCCTGCAAACTCCCTCCACAAAATCGGGCTGCGACACGTTCGTAAACAATGCTAGTGGACTTGCACTTCCCCTTCTAACAATTCCTCTTTTTTCTCCATCCGCCGCCATCCACAACTCGCCTAAACTTGTCTGCCTCCGACCGTCTGTCTGCCTGCCTGCCTGCCTGCCTCCGACCGTCTGTCTGTCTGTCTGCCTGCCTGCCTGCCTGCCTGCCTCCGACCGTCTGTCTGTCTGTCTGCCTGCCTGCCTGCCTGCCTGCCTGCCTGCCTCCGACCGTCTGTCTGTCTGTCTGCCTCCGACCGTCTGCCTGCCTGCCTGCCTCCGACCGTCTGCCTGCCTGCCCTGCCTCCGACCGTCTGCCTGCCTGCCTGCCTGCCTCCGACCGTCTGCCTGCCTGCCTGCCTGCCTCCGACCGTCTGCCTGCCTGCCTGCCTGCCTCCGACCGTCTGCCTGCCTGCCTGCCTGCCTCCGACCGTCTGCCTGCCTGCCTGCCTGCCTGCCTCCGACCGTCTGCCTGCCTGCCTGCCTGCCTCCGACCGTCTGCCTGCCTCCGACACAATTTACCAATATCAAAATTTCTAAATATAGCCTATGACATTTATTATGCATTTACAAAATTACCTTTTTGCTGTCGGAACCGAGATACTGTTTCTCCTCTGTTCGGCAGAGCGTATGTGCAAGGGCGTGGCACCCTTCGACGAAGGAACCTCCATCTCGGATCTCGCCTATCTACCCCTGAATCATCATGGACAGGTTACATCCCTAAACCTACACCTCGAACATTCCGTAGAGGAAACACGGTTAGCCTCCAACGTTCTATAACCCCTATCTTCCCAGTACAGCTTAAGAAAAAAAATGGTCTCCATTTTGTTAGCAGCATACTTGCTGTACAATCTACTCGTCTGGATGCAATCGTGTATGCGATTATCTGTAAATAGTGTACTTTGCCATTCATTTTGGCACGATAGTTTTTTTTTTTATAATACACGTCGCAAGTCTTTTTTTTATCTCGCAATCTCCCTCCCCTTCCCACCCTTTCCTCGCCCTATTTACCAGTGTGTGCGAATCCCAGTGACCTCCTCGGCAGGCAGACGAGCGGTAAACTGATCCGGGCGGGACACGATATCTATACGCTTATGAAGGGCGTGAGAACGGTTAGACGGTACGAAAAGCGGTGATGCAAAGGGCCGTGGTTAGGGAGGGGGAGGGGCCACACGAGACAAGTGAGTAGTAGTAATAATAATAGAAGAAAGAAAAATAAGGAGTTAAAAGAGAAATATACGGGAAAAAAATAAGGAATCCTATGGAATAATGTGAAAGGAGGAAAAGAGGAGGGGGAGGGTGAAAGGAAGGAGGAGATGAGGGAAAGGGAGAAGAAAAAGAGCTAACAGTGCTCTTGAATATAAACCACCAAAGAGAAAAAGCCAAGAACTCTTAGCCATCATCTTCCGCGCGTCACGGAATGCGACAGTGTAATCCAACCAAATATTAAAATAAACACCTTGCCACTCTATTGAACTTTTTCCATGGCCTCCATAAGGGATTTCTCAATTACATAAAACCACTAACTACCATTCTCCCCCTTCCTCTTCTCATGACTCCCTTCCCCCCCACCCTCCCTCCATATGTCTATTTCCATAAGAAATGTAAGAGGAAAGGCATTTTTTCATTTTGTATCAGCCTCCAATTACCTCTTCCCTTTCGTGCCCGAGAGGCGTTATTCAAATCATAGAAACGGCGAAAAAAAGATGGTGCGTTGAAACCATATAATTAGAGCAAGAAGCAAAACCAGGACAAGCCAGAAAAAAGGCTCCTGTAAAGGGATGGGGGAAAGGGTGGGAGGGATGGGGAGGGGAGGGGAAGGTTTAGGGGAGGGATGGGGGAAGGGAAGGTTTAGGGGAGGGACAGGGGGACGGGAGGGGAACGTAGTGCAAAGACGAGTACCAAGAACCCGGATGTGTGACCCCGATTCCCCAGAGCAAGGTGGCTGACCCTGCTCGTCACTCCAATGGCCTAATACCGTTGCCGCCCTCCCCTTTCCCTCCCCCCTTCAGCTCCACCAGCCCTGTCTCCTTCCTTCCCCCTCCCCTTCTCGCCCTCCGCCAACCCTCTCCCCTTGCCTTCCCCTTTTCCCTCCATCTTACCCTGCACGAACCACCCTCTCCCCCTTTCCCTCTCCCCAACCCTCTCTCCTCCTCCCCTTTTTCCCTCAGCTCCACCCCCCCGCCCCCCCCCCCCCCCTCTCTCCGACTCCCTAACCCCCTCCCCAAATCTACCACCCCTCTCCCTCTCCCTTTCCATTCTTCCCTCCCTCTCATCCGCCTCCTCCCTCTCCCTTCTCCCATCCCCCTCCCTATCCTAGATAACAAGCTACTTATCCAGTTTTTACGATCACTTTCCAAATGTCACTTTTTCCCAGCGGTTATGGCGCCGCGTATGGAGACGGGGGAGAAGGGGGAGAAAGGAGAGAAGAAGGGGGAGAAAGGAGAGGAGGAGGGCGGGAAAGGAGAGAAGAAGGGGGGGGGAAAGGAGAGAAGAAGGGGGAGAAAGGAGAGGAGGAGGGCGGAAAAGGAGGAGGAGGAGGTGGGGGGAGACATATAACCGCAAAAACATGGCAGCGAAGAATGAATAAACTAAATTCAAGATTTAGAGAATGTTATTGTGCGCGCGCGCGTGTAAGATTGTGTGCAAGAGTGCGTGTGTGTGTGTTCGTGTGTGTGTGAGAGCTTTTTTGTGTGTGTGTGTGTGTGTTTTGTGTGTGTTGTGTGTTCGTGTGTGTTGTGTTTGTGTGTTGTGTGTGTGTGTGTGTGTGTGTTGTGTGTGTGGGTGTTGTGTGTGTGTGTGTGTGTGTGTGTTGTGTGTGGTGTGTGTGTGTGCGTGTGTGTTGTGTGTGGTGTGTTCGTGTGTGTGGTGTGTGTGTGTGTGTGTGTGTGTGTGTGTGTGTGTGTGTGTGTGTGTGTGTGTGTGTGTGTGTGTGTGTGTGTGTGTGTGTGTATTTACGTGTGTGTGTAATAAACCTTCAGACGTACACGTGGTTCAGAGCCATAAATTGGCCAGACTTGTGGGCCTTCGAGAAATTTCAACGACTCGGGCATCGCGGTCCAAGGAGGACACATGCAACGCACATGCAACGTAAAATTAGCATACCTATCCCGTGTTAATAGCAGCTGTCACTGAAAGGTAAGCAAAGCCTGTCGCTCTCTTTAACCAAGTGAAAAAGTCTGCATTGCTACGAAAGCAGGGAGGGTAAACTGTTAAAGCAGACAACAACTCATTTTCGCTTCTTGATTCTCCACATTTTGTTCGTCTTATTCTTCATCTCATCTACTCCGTCTTCATTTTGGACTTCATCGGATCCTTCACCTGATCCTCCTCTTCCTCCTCCCCCTCGGCCATTGTCTAAACGCTTGCACCTTAAGAGCAGCCATTTCCTAAACCTGTTCGGTGACCTTATATCTACTTGTGCTAATAATGGTTGGATAGGGTGGATGGGGATGGGGATGGGGATGGGGATGGGGAAGGGGAAGGGGTAGAGGGAGCGGGTAGGCTGGGAGTTTCTTGTGACACCTGCTTGCCAGTTTCCACATGATAAAGCCCAAGGAGCGAATCAGGTCTCCGGACTGGCTTCAACCTTCTATATTTTTCTCTCAATATATGTCACTATGTTGAATCAATCATTCAAGTTACTTCCATTGATTTCCATCGCTGCGAACGTATAATTAAGGTACGGTTAGACTGACCAACTATTTCGTTGGAATCCAACGATCATCAGTGACTTGGAACCCACCCGCCCATCCGTTTTGGTTACACTACGAAAAGAACCACCAGCTCAGTCCACTGGATCGCAGCATCAAAACAAATCGTGTCCGCAGTCCCTCGTCAGTAGTTGCGATGGATCCTGACACTTGCTTGTTTCCAAAAGTGGATGTTTTATATTCCAAAGGACATTTACTTAGCGTACTTTCTCTAAAAGAGAGGCAATTGCTTCCGAATTCCACATTCTTTACAGAAATGACGAGAAGACGTTCTTCTCTTCGAAAATTGCGCGCTTGTTTATGTTCGTCCGTCAAAGAGGATAAAAGATTATTGCATTGTTTTTTTTTTTTTTTAATAAAAATTAATAAATAATTATGATAATTTACAATTATAATTAATGATTGAATTTTATTATATATTATTAATTAAAATGCATAAATATTAATTAACTAATGCCATGTATACTATACTCTCTCAAGATATGATTTTCCACTGGAACATCGATGGATCCAGGGGTTTGGGACCATCGCTTCGGACGAGTAGGCAAAAAATACACTGGAAGGGACCAGTCGGGGGGCAAATCCCTCTCAAAGGGATTAGATTTCATGAATCGATGGCCAGTGAAACCACACCTTAAGCTACAGACATTATGTGACAAAGTGCATTTTAAATTTTCATCTCTAAAAAAATTTCTCATATACTTCCTTTCCTCCTAATTACAACTCAGTCTCGGTTTTTCCTTCTCCCTATATTCTTAACCCAATCACCCCGGATTTATGTTCTGTCCCTTGTAAGTTTTTGTGAATTTTGTTACATACAGATGACTCCACATGTGCTCAGCCTCCAAGGAGTCTATCAGTAGGCCCTACCGACTGATCTTGATTTCCCCTTTCCCTTTGAATTGGCGGGAAATGCGTTTTTTCCTTTTAAACAATTGATATCAATACTGTATTATGTTATTGAGGTTATGATTATTAAAGTATCTTTTAAAATCTTGTTAACATTTAAGACAATGCAAAAGATCCTTTCCAAGAGCCAAGGAAAAGGGTAAACAGGAAAAGGTAGGACTAATAAGTGACCCCTTGATGACTAAGCACTTGTAGAGCCATCTATGTGTGAATACAATAAATAAACCTGTGTTACAGTGGGCATGGCATGTATTCTTGCCAAACGTGCCGATTGGGTTAATTCATTCTTGTTAAAAACCCCAACGTTATATTAAGTGACCCCTATTTTTCGACCCGTTTTCCTTACACATTTATGAAGCCATTTTCTTCGGATCTTTCCTCGTCAGGGTACCTTAAAAAACAAACTCAATTTACACGTTCTGTAGTTTATCGGGAAATTGACTTTACCACCTCCACAGTTGTCTATATCAGCAGAGAGATAACAAGAAACCGAGTGGTATAGAAAATATCTAACTATAGCAACATGAGATACGTTCAGCTAAAAGTTGTCACGGTTAAGTTTTCACCGGTTTACGAAAGATACGAATATTTTAGTGCAACAAATTATGAAATGCTAGATGTGAGGGCCCGTTTTCTTCCTTCTTGTTGCACAACGCGTGAATCAATACTAAGGCAGGGGACCTCTGTCTAAAGATAGCAACACCCAGAAAGAACGCATAAAAATATAAGCCCTTGCATTATCAAATTTCACATCAATCTGCTACGCTATTCCGAAGACACTCATGTTCGCGGCACGATATACTAGCCCTAACTTTTTAAATCAAACAAAACGAATGATAGGCGATTTTTAATTGTCGACTGGTATTGGAAATGGACTGCAAATGTAAGTAACAAACATGCTTTCAAATCAAGCCCCGTTGAAATCTGTCTTTCTTATCAATCGAACTGCCTTTTGCGACAATTAATCATTCCGTATGCTTAGAAAGTCGGGGCAGGTCGACAGCAATCCTGCGGTGAAAATCTTCGCCACGTCTCTGCCGCTTTCACGACGGAAGATTTGTATCTCGTTCCTATTACAGGAATCCAACTTTTTCTTATCCAAAAGGGCCCAACTCTTTCTAGACCTTTCATTTGTTGGCTACCCTTTTTTTCTGTACTGCAAAATTTAAAATGAAACCCGTTCTAGTTCAAACTAGTTTCCCGGCAATCAATTTCGGCAGATTTTCGCCCAGGTGTTCGCCACGAATACACCACCTGTGAGAGGAGGAAGCGCAAAGGGTCAGCCCACTAACCACAGCGTCTTAACATAAATTCTTAAATATAAATCCTATGATAAAGACAGCCAAGCATCTCTGGATAGACGCACGCACAGAGGGACAGGATGTGGGCCATGGGGGTGCATGGAAGGGGGATGTTAACTGTAGCTACAAGTTAATGTCTACCAGCCGCGACAACCTGTCTCAATTCCTAATTGACCCGTAACATCTGTGGAACGCAGATGTCCACACATGCCACCTTGCTGATGACATGATCATGTGTACTTGATACTTTTACCTCGGTTCTTTCACTCCATAACTTGTCGTTATCATTGTCATCATCACTTATTATCATCATTTATCAATTTCAAAAGGGCAATTTCCCCTAAATGAGATTAAAGTGGAATCGCAAAGAGCACAGTCAAACTAGTAATTATGCCACAGTGTCAATCGCTTGCAATGGCCACCGTCCTTCCTACTCTATACAATGACCAACAATTCTCTAATACATTACACCGACAAGTCATTTGATAACAGATCCCAGGGAGACTACGAGCTACATTTTGTCAGAATATACGTATAGAGCTTGTCTTTTGCCGAAAAGCTGGTGTCTCGTAAACATTCTAAAGTGCAGAAACAGCAGTAGTAGTTGTTGGTAGTAATAGGGGGCGGCGGTGGGAGCAGCAGTGATAGTAGTGGTGGTGTTAGAAGAGGCAGTGGCAGTAGCAATTTGTATGATTATTACTGAAGGATGACAATAACACTGACCAATATGCCCAAATTTCACATGGGAACTTCTAATTCGTGGCCATATCATCACTGATATGGCCACGTGAACTTTTTTTTTCACGGGTACGACAATACAAAAAACTTTCGGATATGCATTCTGGCATCACTGGAGATATATACAATATAAATTACCGAACACAATATAAATTACTGTAAATTGCATATCTGACATGTCCCGCGCCGAAAGAAGTGTGCGATACTACGACACGGCAACAGCAAAAACTAGGTGGAAAAAAAAAAAAAAAAAAAAAAAACCCTGCACAAGTTACTCAAGTTTTTCCTAGTGTTGTAGGTTTTCTCTGGCCCTTGTTGGAACTCTATAGATTTTATTCTGGGCTGCCGCTGTCGAAAAACAATGCAGGAATGCAAGGGTTGCAGCAACGTGAGCCTGTGCAGGATGCCGCATCGGCAACCTCTTCATCCCCGATCCCCAAGATGCGAACACAAGTGATGCACAGCCATTCAGTTCAGCTCACTCTCAACATGTATGAATGAATCTAGTCTACAGCCAATTAGTCAAAGCGAGAAATGCACAGCGTACAAGGCTAGTGGTGGAAGAGGGAGAAACGAGGCGAGAGTTTGAGAATGCCGAATGCTGTGGCTCCTATTTCTCCCCAGAGGTGAAGTAGTTATACGGGCAAAACTCGTTTAATTCAGATTGCATTTGTGACTACATCTAACTAATATTAGAATATATAAGCGTTTCTGTTTGCTAATCTGTCTTTGTAAAAAAAAAAAATCCAAGACCCATCTTAATTACATATATATTACAATCGGCAACAAGCAAAAAAAAAAGTGCGGTTTTAATTTTTATAACTATTAATTGCTCACTTTATTACATACTGTTACCTTTTGAACAACAAAATATGAAACAAAAAGGCCTTTTATGTTCCCATGAACAGGTTTACAAAACGTGAATGAAAAAATCGTGAAAAATAAGTAGTAATATTAGTGAGGTATTTAATGGAACGTTGGTGAAACGTCACCCAATATAGTGCTAGGGTTCCGTCACGTACACGTGATTCTTTTGCAAAGGAATGGAGAAAAAAGTCGTTTTCGACAGTAAAAAAACGACGACGGCGAAGAATGAAGGGAGAAAACAAAGTTTGGAAAGCCTGGGGCGAAAGGGAACGGGGAATATAATTATTGATACAAAAAAGTAATCCATATACAAGAGCACTTATAGTCACAATAAGTTGCTTTTTCTTATAATTACAGCTTACACTGATAGCTCTTATCTTTACCTAAGGTGACAGACGATCCTGGGAAACCCATGTTAAGGATACGTAAGGCAATCGGATGGTCCTTGTTCATTAATCCCCAATTTCATACTCACTTCATTGGTACTATTTACATATACTAATAAATGTATTTTTTCCCACAGAATCCTGTCGTTCATACACATATTCCAACTGCATCCTTAGAATCCATCTGGGCAAGCTTAGTCTATGGCCAATTACCAAATTTTTCCCTTTAAATATCCTATTATTTCTTCTCAATACCAGGGGTTTTATTTCCTACTAAATCCTTCTAATCAGCAACAACTTACTCAGGCCACATAATTACATTTCTTCCAATTCTCCACACATAAATACTATACTCACCATAATCTTAAACTGAGAGCATCCATTACACAACATCACTAAATACATTCAGACAGTATTTCCTTAATGCACAAATTTTTCCATTCTTAGCAACACCCATTTCTCACTTCATGCATTGGGAACCACACCCATTATAATTACCAAAATACAATGATTTTTACACGCATCCAAAAAAACGCCTATACTATAAAACCCCAAGACTTTGAACATACTCTACCCAATTAATCCCGAACGCAATTACACTTCAAATGCTCCCAGAAGACCACAACCCGCACGACAGCATTATTTTCCCTCCCAATGAACTCCCAACTCACTATGGGTGACCTCTCCTTCAATCATCCCGAATATGTTTTTTAATAAGAATGTTAACATAGTACACTTGCATACCCCTTAATAAGCAAAGCTCCATCGTATTTTTATTTGTTTACTCTCATTTAACTCCCCCGAACGTACTGGCAGACCCCTTCAGTCACCGGTTTCTGTCCTTTAATTGTGCACTTTATAACCCCTAAATTTTCCCTTACATGACGTGTTTAGGTAAACTTCCATTATAGTTTCATTCGCTGCCTATCACGTCGAGTCAAATCTGGTCGTGTCATGGGTAAAGGTCAAGTTCAATATTCTCGAATCAATTAAAACCGGCAAGCGTTATTTTAACAAAATTAAAACTAAACACACTAAACTCCCATGCCTCCAACTATCAAAAATAAAACAATGGGAAAATGTATGGTTTAAACGGACCCAATAGCCGACAACCTCGTCATAGCTACATTCAGCCGACTTAATCATCATGAAAGACCCTCTCAAAACCGCCACAAGCTCACACTTATGATGTAGACCCGGTAATCCAGCGATTTGGGGGCATCCCTTTCTGTAAGCGTACGACATATTTAGTGGCGTTGGAATGTGGGAAGAAGACCGGACCTCTGCGGGCGCTAAAAATGCCTAGCATCGGGAGCTGTCACTGAGAGGGCCGGTGGCGCGCGTCACATGGGAGACTGTTGTCTGCCATCTGGTGGGGCGGAATCACGCGCAGGCGCTCCTTTTGAATCCGAAGGAAAGTTCGCAATAGCTGGAAAGGGAGCGTTTACTATCTTTATACACATTAAACTATATTTTAGTGTTATGCTTCCAGATCAGTGATTGATAAAAGACAGACGTTTATGTAGACTGACAAAATAAACAAAATTCATGTTCACGCATATAAATATAATAATAATATATTATATTTTATATATATATATAGATAATTATATATATATCATATATATATATATTTACCTATATGTATGTATCATCTACTATCTATCTATCTATCATATTTTGTATGTATGTATATAAGTATACATACACACACTATTTGACAAATATACAAATACTACTACATACTATTCACACACCTAAAAATTCATAATGCAGTTATCTTATTTCCACGTTATGATAATCATTTCTCCATTCTATACACAAATCACTAGACATGTGTGTGGTGTGTTTTGGTGTGGGTGTGTGTGGTGTGTGTGTGTGTGTTGTGGTGTGAGTGTGTGTGTGTGTGTGTGTGTGTTTTGTGGTTGGTTGTGTGTGTGTGTGTGTGTGTGTTGTGAGTGTGAGTGTGTGTGTGTGTGTTGTGTGTGTGGGTGTGTGTTTTGTGTGAGGAGACAGAGAGAGAGAGAGAGAGAGAGAGAGAGAGAGAGAGGCCGAGACACACACAAAGCGAAGAGGAAGAGAGAGAAGAGAGAGAGAGAGAGAGAATGTTGGTGTGTGTGTGTGTGTGTGTGTGTGTGTTGTGTGTGGTGTGGTGTGTGTGTGTGTGTGTGTTTTGGGGTGTGGTGTGTGTGTGTTTTGTGTGGTGTGTATATATATTTAATATTATATATTTATATTATTATATATATATATTATATAGACACTACACCATAATATTATAAATACATATATATATATATATAATATATATATATATATATATATATATAATAGAGGAGAGAGGAGAGAGAGAGAGAGAGAGAGAGAAGAGAGGGGAGAGAGAGAAGAAAAGAGATAGACAACACATAATACATTATATATATATATATATATATATTATATATATATATATTATAATATATATTATATAAATATATTTATTATTTATTATATATACTCATATAATATATATATTATATATATAATATTTTATATATATATATATATAATATATATATACATATATTTGTGTATGTGTGTGTGTGTTATATATAATAAATAAATAAAATATATATTATATATATAAAATATATATTATATATATAATATATATATATTGTGTGGGTGTTGTGTTTTGGTTGTGTGTGGTGTGTGTGTGTGTTGTGTGTGTGTGTGTGTTTTGTGTTAATATAATATAATATATTATATATCTATATATATATAATATATATTTTATATATTTTATGTATGTAGGATGTTTTTTGTGTGTGCTGGTGTGTGTGTGTGTGTGTGTGTTGGTGTGTGTGTGTGTGTGTGGGGTGTGTTATATATATATATATATATATATATATATATATATATATATATATGTAGGTATTGATGTGTATATGTATGTATGTATGTATGGATGTATGTATGTTGTTGATGATTGTAGTGGTGTGTGTGTGTGTGTGGTGTGTGTGTGGTGGTGTGTGTGTGGGGTGTGTGTGTGTGTGTGTGTGTTTGTGTCACTTGTGTGTGTGTGTGTATGTGGGTGTGTGTTTTGGTTGTTGTGTGGGTGTGTGTGTGGTGGTGTGTGTGTGGTGTTGTTGTGGTGTTTTGTGTGTGTATGTGTGTTGTGTATGTGTATGTGTAATGTTATGTATATGTATATTATATATATATATATTATATATATTATATAATATTGTATGTATGTGTGTATGCGTGTGGTGTGTGTGTGTGTGGTGCACGTGCGTGTGTGTGTGTGTGTGTGGTGTGTGTATGTGTGTGTGTTGTGTGTGTGTATGTGTGTGTTGTGTGTGCACAATATATGTACGTGTGTATATATATGTTTAGTATTAAGATATAATGAATTTTAGTTATTGAGCATATATATGTATATATATATATATATGTATATATATTATATATATAGTATATATATATATATATTATATCGACATATATCTGTATTCTGTAGACCTGCACGTGCAAATATGCGCATTCACACCTATAAAATCGATATGAATACATCTCACACACTCACCCCCACAGAGTTGCAAAACCCTACGATCGCTCGGGAAAAATAAAAAAAATAAAAAATAAAAAAAAAAAAATACAATAAAACGATAATAATAATAATTCTTTCTAAAACGCTTGTACTTTCAACTGGGTAATAAACATACATTTCAATTTACTGTCAGACTTATAGCTCACACTTTCAAACGAGCAAATAAAACCTTAGTTTTACCAAATTTTTGGTATAGCGAATTATCATAAAGGGCCCAAATTTAAAGGTCAGTCAAGAGGCCGGGATTAAGATGCCATATTGTGCACTAACTTCATTTGCTTTTTTAAGATATAAAGGTTACACATGTTTGTCCGATCTTACCAGTGTTCGAGCAATATCTGGGCACCGGGCTCACGGACCCGGATGAGGCCGGTTTTACTGCAGAGCCAAGCAGTTGAAACTTACCAAGGTACTTTACGATGTGTAGCGTCGTACCATGCGGCTGATTTTGTTTGAGTATCGCCTTCGGAGGCCTTACGGCACGTAAAGGCTCCGAGAAGAGATACAACATTGTAAATTGTTTGAGTAGCCTGTCCCAGCAGCATACATCACATAATCTTAAATCTATTCATTAAGTCACATACAGTCCTGGCAGGGCCACTTTTTAGACACCTTTATGTTATGGGACTAGAGTAAATGTAGACGAGGATTAAGAATATTAAGAGCTGAAGCAAAAATTTAGGGCCCTTGCTAACACACACACACACACACACACACACACACACCCCACACACACCACACACACACACACACACACACACACACACACACACACACACACACACACACCCACAACACACCAACACAACACACAACACACAACAAACACACACACACACACACACAAAAAAAAAAACACCACCCCAAAACACCCCAAAAACCACCAAAAAAAAAAAAAAAAAAAAAAAACAAAAAAAAAAAAAAAATTACCACACACAGGAGGGGATTTCCAGCGGAAAAAAGTTTGATTAACCCCCCGGTGCTCACCATTCAACTTCCTCTTCGACTACAAGTTCTTCTTTTAGTTCATTCGCCTAAGTTTTCCGACAATGAATTGGGAGTAAAAAAAAATATATCTGTTGTTATCCAGGGAACTCCCCCCTACATTAATTTCTCTTGGATGGTTCTTCTTATTATTTTTTCTTTGTCGCCGTTCATCTCTAAATCCGCCCGTTAGTTCTTTTCCGAATGCAATCTCGCCCAGGGGTGGAAAACGAAAAGTTGGTATACGGATAAGACAATCAGAGGAAAAAAGTATCATTGCCGAGTATGGAAAATAGCACGAAGACTGATATTGCAGAACTTGTAGAAACATAAATAAAAGTGCAAGCACATTATAAACCCCATTCAGTTGCTATGTTAACTTCCCACGATAATAATCATCACGATCGACATTATCACTGTTTCCCTATATTATGTGATGGCATCTTTGCCAAAGAAAAATAACAACATTACCGCGTTATAAATAGGCCAAACTTTTTTACTTTCCTCGTAGTAAACGTATCTTTCGCAAGTGTTACTTTTTAATTATGATCATTACCTTTTTTCCTACTGATCACTCTCTATTCATGATATTTATCCAAAGACAGTTATGGTATGATTACAGTGATAATATTATAGCTATATTAATGCCAAGCCTTTTCTACAGTTATCATTATAGGTTTACACTGTTGTCATGATCATTATTGTTATTGCTATCTTTTTTATCACTTTTACTATTATTACAGGTACAATTATTTTTTGCATAATCATTACTATTATTTAAAAATGATGCATCAGTAAATATGTTAACTGTTTTCCATCTCTTTTACTAACAAAAACATCGTTACTGCTGTCATCCCTTACATGAAACCATACACGTATGTTTAGACATAAGCATAAGAACAAGAAATCTTGTAGGGGAAGAAGGGCAAGAGCGACTCGTTTGATTTCCTTTTCATTTCTTTCTCCCTTTTTATCTTCTTTAAACTAATCAGAGGATAAAATATAGGTTTCGTGGCATTTTAGATGGCGTTAAAAATATAGAGAATGATAATGGAAGAAACAATGACGTTTCATTGCCTGATTTGGATAACCCTTTACAATAATTCAAAATTATAAAGCAGCATAGCAGACTCAACGTAAGGGTCACACGGCTATAATTTTATGTTTCTTATTTTTGGGTGTCTAAAAGTAACACCTCAAGAAAGATCGGGGGCACTGAAAAGGCAAAATAGACATGATAATGTGTTCTCTCGTTTGTAACACAAATAGTGAATATGTTTAACCTGCTATTTAGTTAAAATTTGCCTGCTGAATTGCATTTTCCGTTTTTATGTTGTCATACACAATGGCTGCAGTTCGGTTGCCATTGTTCATAAGAAAACATGTGAACCCCTTTTTTTTTTTTTTTAGATATCAAAACTCAAAGGCAATTTATTTAAAATGTTCACGATACCCGTGCTGAAAGTAAGAAATAAGTATATATTAAACATTTGCGTTTGTTCTGTGATCGATCAACAGAAAAAGAGTGCATTGCATCACTCTCTAACTCCAATCAAATAAATAAACAAATATATTAAATTTTTGCCTTCCTGGTCCTCAAGCGCTGCCAGAAACAAAAATTTCTTGAAAACCCCCACCTTGTCTTTAGCACTTTAACATTTGCGAGGTTAACGTAGCTAAAATATGTTTTCTATTATCGGGTTTTGGAGTTACCCGAGACTTTTACCTCTATTATACCTTATGTGTGGGAACAATTACTGACGTAGCCTACGATTTCAATGTTTTACATGTTAATCCCTCCTCTTATCTGCAATTTATCTTGCGATCAGACCACCTTTCCAATCAAAATGCACATGATTATATTTTATATATATATTATATATTATATATAATATATATATATATATATTATAAATAATTCTATGTGTGTGTGTGGGGTTTGGTGTGCGTGTGCCGGTGCGTGTGCGTTTGTGGTGTGTGTGGTGTGTGTGTGTGTGTGTGTGTGTGTGTGTGTGTGTGTGTGTGTGTGTGTGTGTGTGTGTGTGTGTGTGTGCATATATAATTATATAGTTTTTTTATTAATATTATTATTATCATTATTATTATTATTAATATTATTATTATTAAAAAATAATAATAATAATATTATTATATATTTAAAAAATTATTATTATTATCATTATTACTATTATCTGTTTATAATTTTTTGTTGGTACAGTACAGAATCATCTGTACTGTACCAATTATTCATTTTTGTCATTTACGGTAACACTGGGCTGATTTCATGGTTACATTTATCAAAAATGTAAGTTTAGTAGAGTCAGCTAGAAAGAAATAACTGGACGAGTTTGAACTCGTAACCTTACAAAGGAAACTTTTAAATGGGTTTAAAAGACACGCAAGGACGCCAATCGCCTTTTCAGTGACAAAAGGTTTTCCTATGATGTAATTTTCCAAAATTGTCAGCCTTTGCAAGTGTAGATAATCAAATTTCTTGATAGGCTAATACGTAGCAATGACAGCGTTAGAATTCATGAGAAAAATAAGCACCATGCAAATTATTCACCAATCAAATTTTCATGCCCGTTTGTCGTCCGAAACTGCATGAAATTTCAAAACATCATCTCGTGAGGGATGCCTATATTTTCAATACCTTACCGTATCCCTGGCTATGATTAAGGGATGGGTGATTCCGATGCAATTTCCGGTCTGTCCGGAACATTTGGGAAGAGCTACCTTGGACAACAAAACAACCAACCAATAAAAAAAAAAAACTTTCACATGTGGGTATCCTGATGGAAGGATTTTTAGCAGACTACCAACCTCTGCAATGATTCTTCCGCAATTAAAACAAAACGAAAAAAGAAACGGGCAACCCTTTAAGAGATTCTCAAAATTATAACGAAAACATAAAAAAAGCGCCATGTTACAGACAACAAAAATTCTCCTAAGGAAAAGGGGGAAAAAGTTTAAAGCATCGGAAAGAGCGTCTGCTGGCAAAAGGGGGGGCGAGCGTGGAGCGACGTGCTTTAGGACCAGCTGATTCAAGGTCGCGGCGGAACCCACGTGCTCAGGAGGCTGCCATGGCGCGTCTCGCACACCTGAGTTTACTGTCAGTGGAGGGGGTTGAGGGCAGCTGCAGGTCGCCTGGTTTTTCACAGCCGTACGTGAGTGGAAGCCCAAGAGAGAGTACAGGCGGGGGTAGACCACCCGTATGAGGTTTTTATGGTGTTGACAGTGGTGTTTTCGGGTGAAATTGGGATGAATTTGGGTAGGGTTTTTTATTAGTTATGTAATGAGTGCCATGAGGGTCCTAGGAATGTAACGCTTGAATTAAAACTAATGAAGCTTTTTGCGTAGAGTTTGAGTGTATTTCTCTTGGGAGGTTACGTAACTTGTTTTCCCCAGAAAAGTTTCAGATATTGCAGTCTCATGATATATTTTATAAAAGTTGACATTTATAATGTGAAGTGTAATTTGTAATTACTGTTGCATTTCACAAGGAAATGTATTTGGTTAGCCTTGATTAGGAATTCGTGATTTGTCTAAGAAAAAAAATAGGGGGGTCACCTTATCAGATGCAACTAAAATAATGTAACGTAATATAAGGCGGTTACATATGAGTATTTGCTATGTGCTTTTGTGTAAAACAGTTATGTCACAGAAGCAGAGACACAGTACTCATATATAAACAACCTCATACGATTTTGCTTGTCGTGTTTAAGTCTTCCTTTTAATTGCGGCGACTGGATTGATCTCTGAATTCTATTTAATGAAATGTATCAATCCAGTGATAAACAATTTTGTTTCCCTTAATTCCCAATCTAACTCCTTGCACTAACTTACAGGAAGCAGTACAAGCCCTAAATTCACTCCAGACAAATGCCTCAGTACTTCAGGGGGCTCGGGAGCAGGGCTCACGCTCGGGCCCTTTCCAATATACCCACAACTGAACGGTTCTTGAGGAAGGTTGGCGTCAGCAGGAGAATTGATAAAAAGTCAGTTATCCATGTTGCTGGTGAGTCTTACTTATCCCAAAATTTATGTTTTTATGATATTGCTATTTTTGTTATAGTTATAATTATAACTTTTATTATTAATAATATTGTTATTTCTATCATTATTATTATTATTGTAATTTTTATTATTGATATTATTAATTATATTTTTTTATTAATTTTTTTATTATCGTGTTTATAATATTATTATTGTTTTTTTAAAATTATTATTATCATTGTTATAATTATTATTATTGGTTTTTATTAAGTGAGTTATTATTATATTATCATTATTATTGTTATTATTTATCGGTGTATATTACTAAACCCGATGCCATCGAGGATGGTATGAATGGATTATCATGCCCATTGTGAGGTTAGGTATTAATTGTCTCTACATATAGATGACTCCACAAGTAATAGTCACTAAAGAGTCACCTGTTTTCCCTTTTCCTTGTTTTTATATTTAAATATCCCCTTTTGTCTTATATTGCTTGTAGTAGGCCCAATTTATTGACACTGTGATGATTATAATGTCTATAATGAAAGTAAAAAAGTATGGGTATTTACCAGCCTTAGCATAAAAAATATTTTTTCCCAAAGACTCAGGAAACGTGGTATCAGATGAAGTCTACTAGTTGACTCTTTGGTGGTTGATCACTTATAGAACCATTACACAAAAAGAACAAAAGTATGCCCAATTTTCTGGGCAGCATTGAGTAATAGATTTATGCAGACAGTATAGTAATCACTTGATAAAAAATGGTATTTAGACCCTCTAGGCATCTTTAATGGTGTTAAGTTATGTTGACAAATTGTCACAAAAATTTAGCAAATTTTACAAATAGATGCCTCTTGCAGCTGGCCCCAAACGTAAAAATGCAAAATTACCCGATTTGTGTGAGATCATGAAAAGAAAATATAGAAAATAGGGAAAAAATATTTAAAAACTAATTATCTAATCAAACCCTAACAGTAAATTAAAGAATAAAGGAGAAGACATTAACATCCAAATAATATAATAAATTCCCCTCAAATGCAGGAACCAAAGGGCAAAGGATCAACCTTTTGCCTTTATTGAGAGCATCCTGCGGGAAATGGGTATCGAACTGGCTTCTATTCCTCTCCTCACTTGGTGGCTGTCCGGGGGAGAATCAGGATAAATGGGCAACCCATCAACAAGGAGGACTTTGCGCATACTTCTGGGATGTGTAAATTCTCTAGCAAGTCAGAAGGTATGAAAACTTGAAGAGTAGAGGGTTTCTACTAACAGAGATTATAGTTTTTTTTGGGGGTTGAGGGAGGGTTGGTTTTGGGAGGGTGAGAAAGAAGAGGGAATGAAGATGTCAAAAGGAGAGAGGTGAAGGACAGAGAAGATGAATGAGTGGAAACATTATTAGGAGAGATAGAATTTAGAAATATCAGTATGAATTATTTGATATGCTCAAGGTGAAAAACTTCTCATGTCATCATATTTTATTTTTTAGGAAGATGAAAAGGTATGCCGCATTACTTTAAGTTCTTTGACAGTCCTTGCTCTTAAAGTTTTCCTACAAGAGGGGGTGGATGTGGCAGTGTTGGAAGTTGGAATTGGAGGGGAATATGACTGTACCAAAGTTTGTCAGGTAAGTTTTATTGTGTTTCTTTGTTATTAATCTTTTTATCTATTTATATTCTATTAATATTCCTTTTTCATTTTGTGTTTTTAATTTATCTTATTCAGTCTCACTCCTATCCTTATTTAAACTTTCTCATTTCCTTTTTCTGTTTTCTCCCATTTCCTTGTCCCTTGTAACTTACCCCTTGGTCTTCCCCTTTCTTCCCCCCTTTATCATTCATACATCCACAGTCTGTTATTCAGTTGTTTTCTTATTCTTAGGGAAATTATTTTCTGTCTTTAGATACTGTCTTTTCTTTCATTCACCAATTGCCCAAACACCAGGAGCCTGTTGTATGTGGCATAACCTCACTTGAGCTGGACCACACCTCAATCCTGGGGAAAGACAGTGGAGTCCATTGCCTGGCCAAATCAGCATCATGAAGCCGGAGTGCCAACCTTCACTTGGAAGAGCAGCCCGGGATGGCTATGACAGTGCTGTCAGAGAGGGCAAAGGAAAAGGAGGTGAGTGAGGAATATTTGTATTTTGTGTGTGAGGGATTATCAGAATTGCAAAAAAAATATAGGCGTTGGGGGAAAAGTAGTTTATGCACCAGCATAGGAAGATCAAAATATGTCTATGTTTAAAGGGACATACTTCAATTTACATGGCTGGCATTTGTTCTCTGTACTTTCTCTTGTACAGGGGGGGGTTTGTGGTTTCAACTTTATTTGTCTGCATTTCGGATCATGGCTGTGTGAATAGTTTCAGTATCACAATAGGTAATACATTAATTAGTACACCAATTTTTACATTTTCCCAAAAAAAGGGGAATCTAGCCATTTTTATAATTTTTTAATTTATCATTTATATATTTTATTTTAAAGAGGAAATGGAGAATGAGCTATCAGCAGAAAAAAATAGAGACTTAGAGACATATTTGTCCAAAGGGTTTTAAAGGGCAAAAAAAAAAAAAAAAAAAAAAAAAAAAAAAAAAAAAAAAAAAAAAAAAAAAAAAAAAAAAAAAAAAAAAAAAAAAAAAAAAAAAAAAAAAAAAAAAAAAAAAAAAAAAAAAAAAAAAAAAAAAAAAAAATTTTTTTTTTTTTTTTTTTTTTTTTTTTTTTTTTTTTTTTTTTTTTTTTTTTTTTTTTTTTTTTTTTTTTTTTTTTTTTTTTTTTTTTTTTTTTTTTTTTTTTTTTTTTTTTTTTTTTTTTTTTTTTTTTTTAAAAATTATATATGAAATATTATTAAGAAAATGTTTTTTATTAAAATAGATAAATACAAAAATGTTATAAAAAATAATTCAATTTATACAATTGTGTTAATACTTATTATTTATATTATTATAATTTTAAAATTTTTTGATTAAAATAATATTAAAGTTATATTATTAAATATGAAAAAAAAAAAAAAA
>NC_051386.1:45647869-45657869 GCF_015228065.2 Penaeus monodon | reverse complement strand
TTCTTGATATACTGTTTATTATACATATTCCTCTTTTGCTTTCCTTATTTTCATGAGATTTATATTACATACAACTTTCCAGTCGTGTTTACACGAGGATTATCAGCCATTAAAAGACAACTTGATCTTTGGGTTATGTGTGAGTCTGCTTTATTTTTCTACCCTTGTGCTGTCCAATACTAGTTATTTATCAGATAACTTGTTTGTTCAGTGTTATGCTGTATATGTTTTCAGATTATTTGTTTACCTTATGTATTTTGCTTGTCATTTTGAAGCACTTTTTAACCTCAAGCATTTGAGAAAAATGTCTTTTTTTAGTAAAGCATACTAAATCTATTTTTACCTATTCCTATTAACTCGCTGTTCTTGGGAACATGAAATGTGTTGAAACTTATATAGCTCCCAAGTGCTCAGGCATCAAAAAGTCAACTGCATTTCCCTTAGCAATTATTTATTACTATTATTTTTAAATATTGCTATTAATATTGATATTATTATTGACATTATAAAGTTACTATCAATAACAATAGCAATATGAGATAGTGGATATTTTTGAAAATCAAAAGAACGAGGTAACAAGTGAGATAGGTAGGGAGAACCTAGTAGCTGACACTGGGGACTAAGCACTTGTAGAACCATCAGTGTGTAAATATAACTGATAAACTAAAGACAGGGTGGGCATGGCATGTATGCACAAGCCATCTCCAGGATCAATAGCTTAAGAAACCCCTGTTACTTAGTGTAACCTTAAACTTTCATTGAGTTTATGAAGTTAATTAAGTTTTAATTTTTCCATTTGGCTCACTGTCCACCTTTATATAGTGTAAATTGCACAGGAAAGTAAGTGAATTAACAAGTAAAAGAGACATAGATCCACAGAAGTTTATAAAGTGATTGAGTTGTTTTCTTTCATTTTTTTATTTGCATTTTTATTTATTTATTTATTTATTCATTTTATTAAATCTTATATTTTCTTTTTCCAAATTTTAGATCAGACAAACTATACTGTATCTCAGGATCAGATGCACCTCCGTTGTGAGAAGCAGAGGAGCTCATGGATCAGATTAAGGAGAAATCGAAAGACCACTCAAAAAAGCACCTGTATTAATGATAGGGAAGCCCTATTGCTTCAAGAGCAGGTTTCCAGTGACTTCACTGAGAGTTTGAGCAACCTTCCTGCTATGGACGTGCCTAGCATAATATTTCCATGCATCCATGATGCACTGAAGTGGCTGTCTTGTGGCCGTGAGGCAATGCTGCAGGGGGACCTCCTTCAGCCTCCTGCTTTTCCTCCTCCTAGAAAACTGGAGACAGCCTCTCAGGTTCAGGTTTGTAATAGGTTTTCTCCTTTTCTTGCAGTCAATTTATTTGTGTATTTTCTCCCGTTTTTATTTAACGTTCTAGTTGACAGGTCTTTTCTCTTTTCCTGTTTTTACCTAACATATATAAGCATAAATAGCATCAGAGATCTCCTTCCTCCTCTTCTTTGTTTTCTTTTTCCTTTTCCTCTCTTTCACAGGATTATGCTCTTATTCCCACAGATTCTGGTGACTGGGTCTCTGCATCTAGTAGGTGGAGCCCTCAGTATCCTTGATCCTGGGCTGTCTTGTGCCACACACACCCGACACTCTCCCACCAAGCCTCCCTCACTGACTGATTTGGTCCGTAGCACCTATGCTGAAGTATCATCACCTGGGGCACCTTGATGCATTGGGCATCATAAGGCCTTCACTTTATTGCATTTATGAAATTAGGTAATTTTTGTTCACTGCAGTAAGTTGTTCTTGGTATTACTGGATATAAACTTATTAACAGTTTTGACAAAAAAGCTGGAAAGTACACAGCCAACATGTTGCTCACACATAGTCAATACTTCAATGCTTGTTATACAGTTCAGTATTCAACTTGCTATCTTAACATAAATTTAATTATTTTTTCTTACTTTCAGGGAGGGTTGTTATTTACTTTCCATTCTTCTGTTAACCCCTAACTCTGTTCTCTGCTTTTGAATTATTTAGCTTTCTTCTTTATTTTCAATTTTGTGTAAAGCACATTTTGATGTTAATCCATTCATGCTGGGAACATTGATGTTTAATTTTTTTTACACATGTTGGCTCTACAAATTCTGTCACAAAAATGTCAATTACTAGGCTTACTTGATCTGACCTGTTTAACCCATTCCTCAAAGTTTTGAAAAAAGTGTTTGTTGTCTGTCAGTATTATTGTTGTTATGAATATTGGTTTTAGTAATAACATTATTGTAATAATGTTGATAACAATGATGATAATAATAAGAATAAAATCTATCTTGCCTGTATAGTTAAGGAATTGGGTAGATAGTAAGGGTAAGCTTAGTAATTGACTTCTTAGTGTCACAGCATTGCATACAAATGAATAAATAAGTATGTAGATAAATAAATAAATAAAAGAATAGATACAGCAAACCTTTACTTGACAATGGATGTATGCATTCACTTCTAGTGTCAATAGTTAAAAGAATGAACATTGTTGTGAGCTATTGTTTTTCAGGGTACTTTTGTCATGATTCTGAGAGTTATATGGAACAAGTTGAAATATAAAGATTACAACTGAGATTATTTTATGTTAAAACACTGACTGCCTGTGGCTTATGAATCCAAATCGTTGTTCACATATATTTGCACTGTTAACCCACTCAACATGGATGGCAAGAATACATGCCATCCCTACTGTAATATAAATTTATTGTTTTTTACACATAGATGGCTGTACAAGTGCTTAGTCATCACCAAGGAGTCAGTTATTACCTGTTTACCCTTTTCCTTGATTTTTGGAAAGTGTCTTTTGTATTATTTCATTGTCTTTAATATTACTAAGATTTTAATAACAATTTAATAATCATAATATCAATAATAATAATAATTGATATCAATAGTATTGGAAAGAAAAACATTTTCCTGCCAACTCAAGGAGTGGGGAAATCAGGATCAGTCACTAGGGCCTACTGCTTGACTCCTTGCTGGCTGAGCATATGTAGAGCCATAGAGTTTGTAACAAAATTCACAAGAAACTACAGGGGACATTACATACATCCGTGGTGATTGGGTTAAATATGGAAAATGTACAATTAAGGGGGGAGGGGTTAAATCAAAATCACATTTCAGTGTTTCAAGAAATGTACAAAATAATATTATATATTGTTTCTACCTCTAAAGTTTGACAGCTGTGAAATCCCACTATAGAGAATTAGTTCCTCTTAAATATTAAATTAAAGTACTACTTTCAATATATGAAAATTCAAACCTTTCTTTACATTTTATAATATTTATCATTAGTAGGTATTTCCCTGTTCATTAGTAAGGTGCGTTGTTTTATGAATGACAATGTAAAAGAAAAAAAAAATATTTTTAATACAAGTGATAATTTTCTGCAATATTGTTTTAGTGCCATTATTCAATTTTATAGTGGTTAAGAAATCAAAACATGTTTAGAGAAGAAAGACAGATTCTAGATGTTTTTTCCAAATGATAGCCCACAGGTGCAGTCATGCTGCTTTTAAAGAAAATAAAAAGGTGGATATGCTCATTCATGATGGCTTTCATGATATATTTAATTTTTTTATGTTTTTTGTCAAGTGTTATTCTAAGTGCATTTTTCAAATCGGCTAAATGACCAGAATAATTTACCATTTGGGGCTCATACTTTTGGGAAAGGTTTTATTGCTTGTTTGAATATGATTCAGTTGTGGTTTTAATGCAATTATGAGAACTTTCTTTGGGTGATTTTCCTTTCCTTTTTCTTTTTGTATGAGTTCTCTGAAGAATAATTTTAAATTTCTTTTTAAATAGTTTTTAATGATTTGCTTACAAATATTGTTAATAATATATATTAAAATATATATGTGGTATAATATATATTATATATATATATATATATATATATATATATATATTATATAATTATTATATAATGGTTATATAATATATATATATAAATATATATAATATATATATATATATATATATATATAAAATATATATATATTATTATATATATATATATGTGTATATCATATATATATATGATATATATATATATATATATATTATATATATTATGTTTTTTTTAAGTGTTATATCTAATGATTTTTCATTGTAAATATAATTTATATTGAGATATTTTGGAATTTTTATTGCTTTATTTGAATATGATTTCATTGTGTTTTATATATTAACTTTTATTTCTTTTTTTTATTTTTGTATATATTATATGGAATATTATATGTATATATTATTTGTGTATGAATATTATTTGTGATATTGCATTCAAACTAGGGTTTTTAATATATATTTATAAAATATATATGTGATTGAATATATATATATATATATATATTATATATATATATATATATATATATGTGTGTGTGTGGGGAGGGTGGGGGTATTTTTGTGGGTTGGTGTGCATGTGCATGTATGTGTATTACAAAAAAAAAAAAAAAATTTTAAGATTATGTTGGAAATCATGCACATTTTTCTTTTGGCCTTTCCAGTATTTTTTGTGTCACATTAAAGGTAAATGATTTAGCAGAACTTAGGATTTGCTTTTTACTTCTGGAAAAATACATATATTGCATAATATACCCCTTTTGCATTTGCACAAGGAGAACTACATATATCTTTGCAACATGGATGTACAAGATTAATATAATGCAGATTAATTTAAATTTCCTGTGTTTCTTTTAAAATAACTGAGAACAGAAATGTAAAAAAATACTTTTGTATTATTCTACCAATATCTAATTTCCAATTTTTTTTTTGTAAGAGGAGAACTCAGCAATGATAATACTGTGATAAAAATAAAAACTATCCCCCCCACCTATTTATTTCTTATTATACAAAATCATATAAAATCTAGGTTTCTAAAAAAAAAAAAAGTTCACTAACAATTCTTTATTAATTTGTTTTTATGAAAATTCTCTTTATCTTCATCTAGCTTTCATACTTATCAAGAAAGCATGTGCTATAAAGTAGACAACCCTGGAAATTTGGAAATTATATACCACTGAATGAGGAGTTCGGCCTTCCAACCTGTCTGTCACAGCATACTGTCAACAGCACTGCACATGGCCAGTAGAATCTTTATCCTAATTGTATTAGCCTGTACCATATGCTGTATATTCTGTCCTTAGGAAGAAGAGTAAGAAAAGTTCTCTTTTGCAGGCTGCTAGTGACTTTCAATGTTGGCTTGGCAAAGGAATAATTGATCCTTCCTGCAGCTGGCAGAAACGTGAAACTCATCATTAGATATAATATTGGAATCAAGTAATTTAGTATGCAACAAAATAGGTGATATTATGAAATTAAATTTGCTAATAAATTCAAGTGGATAAATGCAAAACTGAGTCATGCTATAAAAAGCCATGACAGTAAACTTAACCATCACTTAGTGAATGTGAACTCCTCAAGACTTAAGAACCCTGCATTTGCATTCCTCAAGTTAATTTCCAATAAAAATCTTCATTAGAATGGTATATTGTCCATAAAATTAAATAAATAAATAAGGAGATAAATACTATATGACATAATAACAGTTAGAAAATAAATGGCACTAAAGAAATAAACTGTTCTGCTAAAATACATCCTTGAAAAAAATCTATGCATCATACACTGAAACATTTATGAAGGAGGGTGGTAGGTCAGTGGTGCTGTACTGTTAAGCTGAAAGAAGCCAAGAATAATTGTTCTATTTGCACAGTAGCCCATGAAAGTGTTTTGCATATCAATGCTCAATATAACTAAAACTCTAACATCAATAGTGCTGGGACAAAGGAGTTTTTTCCTTTTATTGTGCTTTGATTGAGGTGATCCAAAACCTGTATTCCATGTAATGTACTCATAAATCACATAAAACCATTATCTACTGTTTCCTTAATGAAATGGACATAACACATTAATCAGCTAGCACCCTGAAAAATACTCTACAATGATACATGAGTCAGTAGTGTAGCTGTAATAATATGCTTAACAACCTTTTTTTCTTTTTCATCATTTTCACTGAGAATATAACTCCCTAAGGTATCATTAAATACTTTCACCTAAAAATTGTGGTGATACCATAAATATAGGTTTATGTTATAATGGTCTTCTGTGATGAGAATAACACCTATACATTGAGATTACAAATATTCTGTTACTGATTAGCACAGTGAACAAAGAGAACACTCAGAAGTGTACTCTTAACTGATAAAGAAAATTCACATGAAACATTTAAGCACCACTGCTTTTCCCTTAGTACTGAACATTGATTACATTCATTTTGTTATTTGATAATAATAATGTTTTACTGAATAAGTTCACATAAAATTCAACAATCTTCTGTTATTAGATTATACTTATGCTATCCTCCTTTACTTCCTGGAAAATAACAGGATATCACATTCAAATAATACTATTCTCATGATGAGAATCTAGTAAATATTTCCTTTGCTGCTATTGCAATGTTTTGCACTGACCCCTAAAGGATGGAACACAGCAACTGTAATTCTCTATTGTATGTATTCAAACTTGATAGCAACAGTTATCTGAAGAAAATGGAAAATTATCAATATTAGACACTGAAATTAGAACAAAGTGAGCTGAAGTAATTAGTTATAATACACACAAAAAAAGTTTTTTCTCCATCCTGTGAATATATAAATCTATAATCTTTGTTTCATTTAACGTTTTTTTTCATCTCACTTTTTTAAGAAATAATAAAAATGTATAGCATTACATAAACATCTCCCAAAAATTGATTTGCCATTTTTTAACATATCTGAATATGTTTCCTTTTAACTGAGCATAATTTAGTGCCCAATATTTCTGACTTCACTATTAAACTTATTCCTCAGTTTCCATCAAAATAATGTGAATTATCTAAAAACCTTTATCAACCTAGGAAGTCTGGTATTTGTTCAAAAATTAATATATATATCTGTTACAAATTACAGTGAGAAATTTGCAAACTTGGATCCTGTAAATAGATACTCATTAAACTCTTCTGGAACAAGACTGAGCAGAACCAAGGGAAAAAATCCAGTCAAAGAGGAATATACAATATATAAACATATAATCAATAACTGCAAAAATAACAATGCCTCAAAATCACTTCTACATCACAACACTGACAGAACTGATCTGGTTTGTATGCAGCTGTGACAGTTTTCTTGGGAGTAACTAATTACTGTATGCAAACCTAATAAAAAAAAACTCCCACATTACTATTAATGAGTGATGTAGTTCTGAAAATGCATTGGCTTCTCTTACCCCAATACCCATAATAAATCAACAGATTGGTATATAATCTAACTTTGGCAGTCTTGCCAAATGCCATCAGAATGTTAATTTGTTGGCTGATAATAAATAATGAGAATATCCTTGCTAAAGAAGGAACTTAGATATAGAAATGCTATTAAGCAGCCTTATTCCAGATCTCTTCATGTCTACCCCTCTTACAAGAATGCGCATGATTGGCATTGTGTCTCTAACAACCACGTGATGTAATTCAGTAACATTTGACCAAATAAACTTTTGGTTTCCAAGTAATGAATTAGAAAATTAAATGAAAATAATATACAACCTTCCCTTCAATAAATAGCATACTAAACTGGATGAACCTAAGACATTGAAAAAACATAAATCTAAAAAAAAAGAACCTACATTGCTACTGACTTCACAACCTAAACTATTGTTGAAACAGGGTATCATTGCAGAAAACTCCTTGCTTCTTTAGTTATTTATCTTATCACATTATCTATCACAAGTATAAATCTATCTTGAAAATTCTGCCTTATAGTTCTAAAATGGCTTGTACCCTTGTTGCCGCAGTCCCCAACTGAGTTCAGATACTGGGACAGATCCTTCTCTCCTTAAGACACTCTTCCTCTGTAGTGTTATGATCACTAACATGGCTGCTAAAGTAACTGCAAGGACAACCATGAGAGTCATCCCAAGAGCCACCATAATGATCACCAGGTGTGAGGTGCCATCTGAATTTTCGTCAAAGTTGTCTGCACTGACTGGTGATCCATCTTCAAGGATGAAACTTTGGACTGGCTCTGGGTAAAGTGGAGTTGTAGATTGAATTGTATCAGTAATGGTGGTGGTGTCATTGAAGCCCATACACTTGTTTAAATCTTCAACTTTTATGTGGCCTATTGCACACAAGTGATTACGTTTGCAATCAATATCACAGACACCATTGTTGTATCCTGCAGAATTTCTCAGATAATACTGTTGAAACAGGCTATCATTGGTGGAGAGCTCTTTGTACAGGCTAGCCATATTTGTTACATCAAGCTTCTCTAACCCATAAGAAGCCCTAGCCTGGTAAAAAACTGACCATTCTGGCATCTTTGAAGTAAGTGTACTACCATTCTCTTCCATTGGAATGTCTAAATCACCCAAGTTCAAGTGGTACTGAGTGTAGTCCAGGATATCTGAAGTATCATGTGTGTAGAGACGAAGGGAAGGGTTGATTGCTGTACCACCAGGGACTGGAGCAGGGTACCAAGGAGTTACTGAAGGGGCAAGGAATGCTACACTCTGGAGCTCACCTGAAAAAGGTAAAAACTTCATTACTTTTTAAAAATTTCTTTTGGTCCAAACAACAGCTCAAGATGTTCCCTTCTTCTTGTTCCTCCTCACTTTGACATTTTCCTATTTTATCCTTTTATCCTCTAATTCAATTTTTCTTTTCCTTTTTCCTACCTCATCATACATTTGTTCTTATCAAAAGTCAATATTATTTACAGAGTACCTAAAAACAGATAAGCACATGTCTCTAATTCTCCTTCTCTTTCCCCTTCTCTTTTCTCTTTCCCCTTCTCCTTCTCCCTCTCCCTCTCACACACACTCACTAACACTCACTAACACTCACTAACACACACACACACACACACACACACACACACACACACACACACACACACACACACACACACACACACACACACACACACACACACACACACACACACACACACACACACACACACACACAAAAAGTGGACATTGCAGGTATACAAGGTGCAAGAACATAAGTATCTAAGATATGCATTCTCTCTCTCTTATACACTTGCACATACTCACACTCACACTCAGGTAAACAAACATGCAGGCATGCACCTAATGTCACACACATTCTCTCACACTCATCCCCAAATGCACTCTGTTTCTAATGCACTTAATTCCTGAAATTTTTCATTTCTTTTATTAACAGGCTTGAATGTTATACAGATGATTGCATCTTGTGTTTGATAAACTATCAATAAGGACATCTCTCCCAAGGCAAATAGTCCAAAACAAAGCTCACTCATTCCATACAGTGCCTGACATACTCACCACTTTCTGAAGCAAATATCCTGAAGCTGTCAGTATGTTCATGCCCATAGATCTGTGCCATGATCACTTTACCATGCTTGTTTAGAAGGTTGGCATAGGCTGAGTTGTAAGTGGCGTTGAAGAAAGGTATTAAAGCAAACCTCTCAAAATAACCTGGGGGAGCATGAGCAGCTATGATCACCTGCAAATCAAGACATTTTTTGTAATAACATTTGCTTCATATTTTGGGAAAAGTAATGAGCAAACAAGAAATAAAGTCAAAACACATAAAGAGAGTAAACATAAAGAGTGTTAAATGTATAAGTAAGTGACACATGTAAATATATAGACAGACAATACAGCAAATGATCAAGTACAAAAATAAATCAATGAAATAAGATGGTGAAGAGTAATAAAATAAAAAAAAGGCAGAAAGATATAAGAGGACAAAAAAGAGCAAACTAAAGAACTGCTCTTTAATTAAGCACCCTGTTGTATGAATTCCTATTCTAATATACAATGTCTTCCACAGCAAAAGGGAGAAAAATGTACAAAATGCAAACTTACTTTTGAAGACCTGTCCTGTGCTGCTTCCAGTTTCTCTTGCAACCATGCAAACTGGCCACATGGATCACTTGCATTTATGCCCATTTGGTTAT
>NC_051386.1:45615369-45632869 GCF_015228065.2 Penaeus monodon | reverse complement strand
CCCCTAGCACAAACGCTTTCCTCTGAAATGTGTTTTAAAGTGTTATTAAGGATGTATCACATTATATCACTTTGTAAAACGTTCAATATACCCCACCCACATTTTCTGTGTTTTATGCCCTTCCCTTCTCCTCTGTCATTTTTCTTTACCTCTCGGCTTTCTCTCTCTCCTGTTTTTTTATTTTTCCTTTTTCCTTTTTTTTTCTCTCTCTCCTTTACCCTTCTTCCTCTTTACCCTGTTTTTTTTCTACTTCCTCCTTCTCTCTCCTTTTATCTGCATCTTCCCTCCTTTGCATCCCTTAATCACTCTCTCCCTCTCTTCTCTTCTCCCTCTCCCTTCCACCCCTCTCACTCTCTCCTTTACCTCCCCTGCTACGCCCCCTCCTCGTCCCCACACCCCACTCCCTCACTCAAATACTCACTCCCCTGTCCTCTTACCTCGCCTATCTTCTTCCACATCCCCCTCCCTCTCCTCTCTCCCAACCCCTCTCACTCTCTACCCCCTCTCTCCTTCATCTACCTCTCCGCTGTTCCCCCTCCCTCCCTCCCTTCTTCCCTCCCCGTCAAAGCCAGTGCCCCATTCTCTGATCCTGACGACTCCTTGGCACTCCGACCCCCCGCGAGTGCCACTTCTCTTTGTCCAGCGAGTGCCGGGCGATTCGACCACAGTCTAGTGGACATCCAGGAGTGTGTGGGTCTAGACACATACATGGCCCTCTCCCGGAGTTGGTTATTATCCGTCTGTCTGTCTGGCTGGCACTCTCCTTATGTCCAGGCCGTCTCTGGGTGTGGCGGTGTCGCCCACGATTTAACTTCTTATATGAGGTCGCCATTTGACGAGGAAAATGTTGTGGAAATGTGTTGTGGAAAATGTGAAAGAGTTCACTTATCTTGGAGCTGTTTTAAAAAAATACAATATGATTCCCGGGAATAAAAAAAAAAATTGCCTTTAAAAACGCCACAATTCTCTCAAAAAACATCGGAAAGACCGAAGCATACGGACAAGCGAGGTTATTGAACTCTTTAGTTTTCCCAAATTGCATCATATGGTCTGATGTTGGGTGTGAAGTGATGACAAAAAAAGATAAATATTTTTAAAATTTGGGGTGTTACAGACGAGTACGCTATTAGCTGGACGAGAAGAAGACGAATGATAAGTGCTGAGAAAAAAAAAATTGTAAGACCGGCGTTGGACATCCTAACAGGGGGAAAATTTAAAAGTTTTTTTGGGTCATTTGAGAGAAGTAAAAGTTTTGAGAAAATTGCTGACAGGATGGTGAAGGAAACAGAGGAAGAGGGAAAACCCGAAGCAAACTGGCGAAAATACAAGATTTTGCGTGCTGTCGATGGTACAGTGGAAAGAAAAGCGTAAGATCGATTTTTATGGCAAAGGGAGGGGGGAGAGGCCCCACGGTGCTAACATGAGCATACCGTTATTGAGATGATGATTAACTATCCCAAGTAACATCTGCCAAGATCTAAGCATACTAAGGGGAAAACTTATGGCCATCCTGCATCCCCCACGCAATGGTGCGTAAAGGGAACATGACTTTTGTCATGCCCAGGAGACATTAACGGGGGGAATTTTTCGCTTCTCAGGGAAATTTGTCTTCATGTTGCCAAGCATGCGGGAAAAAAAAGGTTGATCACCCGGTCAAGCAACATTCCCTTGTCCTCAATAGCGATGCACCACACTGTGGAAGGATATTGAATCTCTTGCCGTTGGATTCACCGGGGTTGGGGGACCCCCTCAGTTGTCAATGTGTACAGCAACCCGGCACAAGACCGAGTATCATGGGGATTTTTTAAAATGCAACCCCCCATCCGGGCTCCTGCAGGGCACTGGATGGGGCGGGGCCCACACATACCCAACGCGCTTGAGATTTTCCCCCGAGATCGCTTTTCTCAACACCAAAAAAAACCCAACGTGTCAAGGAGGGCTCCAAACCCTCCCCGGGTCATTGGCTTGGTGGGAGATTTGGGTGGTGTGTCGAGAACTGTTACAAGTGCCATTATTTTGCTGTTATACCCTCATGGGGGCTGGCCCCCCCAAAACCCAAAACAAAACCAAAATGGAAAAAAAGACAAGGCCATCTGGCAAGCCTTTTTGAATGCCTTTTCCACCGTCTTAGAAGCAATGAACCCCCCCCAGAGCAAAAACGGGAATACTTGAGCCAGACTTACTGCCTAATCAAGCAGCCCCACAGACTTTTCCTTTAAAACCGGCCCTGGGCCGAGTTTAAAGACGTTGGTAAGGTTAACAGACAAAAAACCTCCTCGCTACGGGGAGAGGGAGTTGCGATAAAAGGGGGCCCTAGCCCAAAGGTCCCTGAGGAAAGGGCCCGTGGCATCACAGATCCCGGGCAAACCAAAGACTGTCTACAGCAAAACTCACCCAAAGAAAAAATTTACTCCTAATTGGGCCTCACCTAGCACAGAGGATTCTTTCTCGGGAGAAGAATAATCACACCCCAACAACACACACACACACCCCACACCCACCAACAAACCACACAACACAAACACACAAAAACCACCAAAACACAAAAATATAATATATTTTTTCTTTTTTAACGGGAGGTTCATGTCGAGCCCCGTGGGCACGCATGATATTAATTGTATTTTTTTTGTTGGATGATCTTGGAGTGAGTACGTGGTAGGCCCCAGTTCCTTTCCCGGGGAGTGCCGGGTTACCTTTAAGTAACCCTTCTCTATTTTATCCGGCTTGGGACCAGCACTGACTCGGGCTGGCTTGCCCACCCAGTGGCTAGGTAGGCAATGTCTATTCATTGCCATCACCGATGTGTGTGTGTGTGTGTGTGTGTTTGTGTGTGTGTGTGTGTGTGTGTTTACACACTCATGCATGCGCGCTCGCACATGGGCGCACACACACGGATTTGCAAATGTTGGGTTGGTCTTACGTGGGACTTCGGATTTTTCCTCAAGGTTGACTATATATATATATATATATATGTGTGTGTGTGTGTGTGTAAGGCCGCGGTGGCCAAGTGGTTAGAGCATCGGACTCAAGACTGGCACGACGGCAATCTGAGTTCGAGGGTTCGAGTCACCGGCCGGCGCGTTATTCCCTTGGGGCAAGGAACTTCAACCTGGGATTGCCTGCCTAGCCACTGGGGGGCCAAGCCGCCCAAGCCCAGTGCGGGGGTCCCTAAGCCCGGATAAAATAGAGAAAAATGATTACCTAAAAGGTAACACCGGCACTCTCCATGGAAAGGAACTTGCGACCCTACCACGTACTCACTCCAAGAGCATCACAACATGAAAACTACAATTAAGTATCATGCTGTGACCACGGCGGCTCAAACATAAACCTACCGTAAAAAAAAAAATATATATATATATATGTAGCCCTGCTGCCGACAGTTTCACCGCAACCCTGGCATAGGGAGCTAACAGGGTGCTATCCTTGTTCAAGGGAACCCCAGGGTGCAGTTTATTGTCTTACCCAGGACATGGAAATTCAATACTCAAATAATAAACGGAACAGTGATCTCCGGTACCAGCATGAAAACAGTTAAAAGGAGACTCAGAATGAGGAGAAATCAAATGTATGCAATGAGGAAACCAGACGGAGAAGTGACATATAATAAGAATGAAATCTACGTGATCTTACAAAAAATTAAAATCAAAAGCCGCGGTGGCCGAATGGTTAGAGCGTCGAACTCCCAAAACTGTCACGACGGCAAACTGGAGTTCGAGGGTTCGAGTCACCGGCCGGCGCGTTGTTCCTTGGGCAAGGGAAATTCACCTCAATTGCCTACCTAGCCACTGGGTGGCCAAGCCAGCCCAAGTGGCCCGGATAAAATAGAGAGAATGATTACCTAAAAAAAGGTAACACCGGCACTCTTCGTGGAAAGGAACTTGGGACCCTACCACATACTCATTCCAAGAGCATCACAACATGAAAACTACAATTAAGTATCATGCTGTGACCTCGGCGGCTCAGACATGAACCTACCGTTTTAAAAAAAGAAAAATGTAATATATATATATTAATATATATATTAAATATATATATTATATATATATATATATTTATATATATATATAATGTATATATATATATTTATTTATAACGGGGCCGCGGTGGTCGAATGGTTAGAGCGTCGGACTCAAAACTGTCGCAACGGCAATCTGAGTTCGAGGGATCGAGTCACCGGCCGGCGTGTTGTTTCCCTTGGGCAAGGAACTTCACCTCGATTGCCTGCCTAGCCAACTGGGTGGCCAAGCCAGCTCAGTCAGTGCCGGTAAATAGAGATGGTGACTCGATAAAACACCGGGGGAAGGCAGTGGCAAACCACCGCTCTAAATTGTTTAAGAAAAAATCATGGAAGCCCATGATCGTCAAGGCCGCGGGGGCCGAAGGGGTAGAGCGTCGGAAATCAAGACTGTCACGACGGCAATCTGAGTTCGAGGGTTCGAGGGCACCGACCGCCGCGTTGTTTACCTTGGGGGAAGGAACTTCACCTTGATTGCCTACCTAGCCACTGGGTGGCCAAGCCAGCCCAAGTCAAGTGCTGGTCCCAAGCCCGGATAAATAGAGAGAATGATTACCTAAAAAGGTAACACCGGCACTCTCCGTGGAAAGGAACTTGGAACCCTACCACGTACTCACTCCAAGAGCATCACAACATGAAAATTACAATTAAGTATCATGCTGTGACCACGGCGGCTCAGACATGAACCTACCGTTAAAAGAAGAAGATACAACTTAAATGAACAGCCACGGATAGAAGGGAACAAGGTAACTGCAGACTTAACATCACAACAGAAGAAATAAAAAGAGTGCTTAAAGGGATGAAGAGAAGGAAAACACCAGGCGAAGACGGAATTAGTATCATCATCAATAACGGTATGCTCATGTTTGAGCAGCCGTGGACCTCTCCACCATCCTTCGGAACTCAACTATACAAAAGCATCAGTTTAGCTTTATTGTTTAGGGTCCCAGGAAAATGGCATGGTATACGAGGAGCATACCGTTATTGATGGTGATACGAGGAGAAGGGAGGCACTTGTTTATAATACGAGCTCAAATTCTATATATCTTCCCTATGTGTAATCGGGGAAACCCATATAATGAACCGTCCTAATAAAAAATAGAGAAAGTAGCACCAATACAATAACATAGAAAATTATTTGAGGAGTTCTAAAAGAAAAAAAAACTCAAACTCACTCACATTCTGCATGGCGCCCGTGCTCACAAACTAAATCTCAGACTCCTTAGCGCCCCGCGTTCAGAAACTCAACCTGTCTCGCCCGCGGTCACAGACTCACTCTCAGTTTTCGTGACGTCCATGGTCACAGACTTACCGGTCACAGACTCACTCTCAGACAAGCGCAAGATCGAGTTGAGTGGCGAAGGATGGTGGAGTGGTCCACGGCTGCTCAACAACGTGAGCATACCGTGATGATGATATATATAGATATATATATATATTTATATATATATATATATATATATATATATATATACTATAATATATATATAAATATAGTATATATATATATATATATAATCATATATAATATATATATATATATATATGTGTATTATATATATATATATATATATATATATATTATATTATTTATATATAGATATATATATATATATATATATATATATATTATACATATATATCAATCATCAATACACGGTATTGCTCATATAGTACAGCAGTGACCTCTCCACCATCCTTCGCCACTTTAACTCGATCTTGCGCTTGTCTTCCACTTGTACCATCGAAAACCCGCAAATATCCTTGATGTTTCGCTCAGTCCTTGTCTTTCGGTTCTCTGTTTCCCATTACCATCCCTGTCAGCAATCTTTCTCAATACTTTTTACTTCTCATCACTGACCAATAAACTTTAAATTTCCTTCCCTGTTCAAGATGTCAACACCGTCTTACAATTTATTTTTCTCAGCACTCATCATTCTTTTCTCTCTGTCCACTAATACCAGTACTCGTCTATAACACCACATTTCAACACTATGATCTTTTTTTCTTGTCTACTACTTCAGCACCCAACACTCATATCCATATGATGCAATTGGGAAAAAACTATTGGTTCAATACCTCAGCTTGTCCGTAAGGTTAATGCTTCGGGATTTCCAGATGTTATTGAGAGCAACTGTGGCGTTTTTTGGCTGGTAATTCTTCTTTTTATCTCCCGGTGAATCATCATATGTATTATTAAAACGAGCTCCAGATAAGTGAACTCTTTCAACATTTCCACAATCATGGTCTCATTGATTGTAACATGTTCATCATTGCCAGTTTATCTTTGAATCTTCATGATCTTAGTTTTCTTGGCATTAAAAAGAAGCCACCTTTCGCTTGCTTCTCTAACTTCATCTAGTTAGTTGTTGTAGTTTTCAGTGATACTGCTTGTAACCCAAAACTATATCATCGGCGTACTTAGATTTGATATTTTGTATCCTGCCTGCCAACATCTACAGTTCCTTCAAAATTTCCTCCAGAGCACTTCTCATAATTGCTTCGAAATTATGTTCAAGAGGTTGCGGAGAAAGAAGGCAACCCTGTCGCACTCCTTGTTTGACTTTGAACCATTCTATTAACCCATAAGTGGTTCTTACAAGTTGCTTGTTGTTGTCATACATGGCTTTTATTAGTTGGATGATGTGGGTTTTGGAAACTTCATATCGTTCATATTATTCCAGAGGATATCGTGATCAACCGTATCAAAAGCTTTCAAATAATCGATGAAACACAGGTATAGGTCTTTTTGATGTCTCCTGTTTTTCTCTATGATCAATTTTGATTTGAATCTGGTTTCTGGTACCTGTTTTCCAGCGAACCTGCTTTGTTCGTCTGCAATTTCTTCTCTTAACTTCAACTTCATTCTTTCAGCAATAATTTTCAAAAAATTTTGCTGGCTGTGACTTATTAATGGCAATTGTCCTGTTTTGTGGCATTGGAGTGCGTCACCTTTTTGTAGGTATAGGAGTAAGCCTGATTTTACCCAGTCTTCTGGCCTCTTCTTTTATCCATATTTTTTGTACAAAGTTTTGTAGAAGAATTATTCAACCTTTCGCCAGCATTCTTGATTAGTTCTGTTGTTATTTCATCTATTTCCCGGGCTCTTGTTTTTCTTTAATTCTTTTATGGCTTTTTATAACTTCGTCTAACAGTGGTGGTGGTTCATCTTCCGCTGTCATTGCGTCTAATTAATGTTTGTTCTTAATCTTATTATTTTGTATAGGTTTGTAACAATATTGATTCCATCTATCTTTGACATTCTTTCCATCACATAAAAACAAGTCCATCTTCAGTTTTGATAGTGTCCATTGTAGGTTTAAATTTTCGTGTGATGTTTCTACTCCTTGGTAAGTTTCTTTAGTTGTCTTATTGATAGAACAATTTTCAATTCCTCTGGCATGTCTTCATTTACATATTTTTCCTATCTTGTCGCAATAATCTTTGAATTTTTGTATTTTGTTTTTTGTAAATTACTTTTTCAACTGGATTATTGATACCTTGATTTTAGGCATCTTCTTGTTTCATTTCACTAGTGTTTTTCAGATATCCAGGGTAATTTGTCTTTTTCTTTTTGCGATAGTTTTCTTAATCAGTGTCAGCAAGAGTGCTTTCCTTCTTCCCAACAACTCATTTGGTGTTTTATCATCTTCACATTGAGTATTTCAAATTTGTTTGACACTGTAATTCTGTATTGTTATCAAGGTTTTGTAAGTCGAAGCTTTAGAGGTGTGTTGGACGCTCCATCTTTTGAGTCTTATTTTAAAGTCGTTAGTTAGTAGTTGGTGGTTAACTGTTGCAGTCGCAACCCAGGTCTTGTCCTGGCATTTTTTATGCAACTTTTCCATTTTTGGTTCAGCACAATGTAGTCAATTTGGTTGCGTTTCTTTTGTCTGGTGAAAACCAGCGTGTACAAGTGTCTTGGGTGGTGTTGGAGACAATGTATTGGCTATAATAGATTATTTGTACTACAGAATTATAAAATCTTACCTCTTTCATTTATAATTCTCCAAGGCCGATTTTCCACGGTCACTTTTTTTGTCATTTTTTCCTACTTTGGCGTTTTACATCTCTGTTAGGGATTGTGTCTAAAGTATCTTGGAAAGTGTTATAAAAAAAAATTCCATTTCTTCATCACTTGCAATATTGGTTGGTGCGTAGCATTGTATAATACTAATGTTATGGTTAATGGTTAATGGTTAAAAGCAAGATAAATGTGCTAGACATCTAAGGTCATGTAGCACTATAGTTAAATGTTAGGAAGGGGTGGTTGAGTTAGTGATTAGGTTGTCTAAGCTGGGCAATTAATTGGTGATTGAAAGGTTAGGGTCGGGTGTGTTAAGGAGTGGATTAGATGAAGGATAGTGTATGCGTTTGAGGAAAGAGAATAGGTTGTTTGAAGCAAAAGTGTGGGATTCTGTAAGGATGTCTGATAGGTTGGGAGGTCGTGAAGGGAGGAGAGTGGGGGAAAGCAGAGTTACGGGTTGTTTTCAAAACGTGAGATGACAATAGGCTGTGTGGGACTGAAGGGGAACATTTACATAAGGAACATAAGGGTGGTTCAGATTGTGACATCAGATAGTAGTGTGTCGACGGGTGTGGCTACTGCGTACGCGGCCGAGAGCGGTCTCCCACGTCTGTTCCGATGAAATGGAGCTGACCGGAGGAGACTGATTGTTTACAGAATGTATTTTATTATGCGGAGAGCTTGACAGAAAGATTGCATCGATTATACAAAAGGTCTTAAGTGTGGTTATATCCGTGGGCTGGATACTTGAGACGTGGTTGGTATGATGTATACATAGAGGCGTGGCGTCTAGTGTATCTGCCTGTTCATTTGCCGGGGATTCCAACATGGCTGGGCACCCAGCAAATTGTTGTTTTATGGCGTGTGGCCAGGTAGAACAACCATTCTGGATCTTACAAACAAGGGATTTGGTGGTGTGTACTGACTTTATGATAGTTAATGATGTTCGGGAGTCAGTAAAATTGTAAAAGAGGGAAGAGGAGAGGGAGTATATTGTTTTAGAGCAAAAAGGAGTGCTACAGTTCTGTAGTAAGGACAATGATTCAGGAGGAATGATATTTTGAAATGTACGAGTTGGAAGATTCTGCAAAACCAGCACGGAGGTGGATTTGGAGCCATCGTATATAACGGGTGAATCCTAGAGGATGAGTGGAGACCTGGTCAAGGAAATGGGTGAGAAGGATAGTAGGAGGGATATTTGATTTGGCGGTCAGGAAAACAGAAGAGCAAAAATATGGGGGTGAGGTATAAGCCATGGAGGGAATGAATGGACAGAGAACGGGAGAGGTTTGGAGATGAGGGAAAGGGGAATGGGAGAGGAGAGTCCATGCGAGTGCGAGAGAGTTTAGGTAAACGATGAGATGAAGCTAGGTAAGAGTAGGGATTGTGTGGATAGTTAGTTTAGTGATGAATGTTTTGGTGAATCGAACATAGCATCGGAGAGAGAGAGGCACGACGTCGAGATATACAAGATGTATGCCTGATGATCGTGTACAGGCTCTCAACTGGGGAGGAGCGAAAGGCGCCTAGTGCTAAGCGAAGACCAAAGTGATGGAGTGTAGCAAATGGGCAAAGGAGAGAGTTGAGGCAGAGAGTAGATATGGCATCCATATCAAGAGTGAGGAGAGGTCAAAGTACATGAAGATGGAGAGTTTTGCGATCTGAGCCCCATGAATAAATGGGATAGAGTTTTAATATTCGAAGGCGGCGGAATCTCAGAATATGGGTCTCCGCCAGGACAGTTTGAAGTCAAAAATGCACCTAGGAATTTGCCTAGAGGGAATGGCTTGGAGTGAGTGCCATATAGGAAGAGTGGGGGGTAGGGGTCCTACACGTGAGCGAGAGAAAAGGATGGAGAAAGATTTAGAGGTAGAAAAGCGAAGTCCATGGTTTGTGGCCAGGAGGATACTGATGAGATTGCGATGAGAAATTGGTAGAGGTTTGGTATGATGTGCCAAGGCATAGATGGTTAATCATCACAATAATCGATGGACGGGCTCCTGGTGTGTAAAAACTGAGACAATATCATTAACAGCAAGAAGGAATAAAGTGGTACTGAGCACACCTGCCTTGTGGCACCTTCGATTTGAGGAAGAAGATGATGGTGGCAGAGGCAATTTTGACCTGGAAAGTGCGTTGGGAGAGGAGGACTTTATGAGACACCCCATGTTTCCACGTATGCCTAGAGAGGACAATTGTTGGAGATATTGGGGGGGGTTACCGCCATGTCTTATCATATCTATTTTCTAGATAAAAATATAGCTAGTACGGATTCATGTCGTGCAAAGGCAGATGTAATATATGCTCAAAAATGAACAAGGGGTTCAGCTGTGCTGTCTGGCACGGCGAAACCGAATGGGAAGGAGAGAGAAAGATTGTGTGATTCAAGATACCACATTAGCGGGAAGTTCACTGTTCGCTCTAATAGTTTCACAAGCAGCTAGTTGTGCGATGGGGCGATAGTCTTGAGGGAGGGTACTCGATTATTGGTTTCAGGAAGGGAAGGATAAGAGCTTCTCCCAATTAGAAGGGAAATTTTTTCCTGATGTCCATATGTGGTTGTAAATTTTTAATAGGAGGATGAGGAGGAAGAATGGGAGTTTCCGAGCATACGTAGTGAATACGGGTCAGGGCCTTCATGAGTTTGCGGCACGATTGTAGGGCAGGAAGAGTTCAAGAGAAGAAATGGGGCATTATAGACTCAGCGAGATTGGGTGAAGGTAATGGGGGTACGTTCCTCTGGTGGTCTTAATAGAAGAGAAGTGTGGAGGAAAGGTGAGAAACCACTACTGACCTGGCTGAAATAAATCCCCATTCATTAGGGCGACTTGGAGAGGATCAGAAATGAGGGTATTTCGCATATGGAGGACAGGGCAGGATGGGAGGATGTTTGCCTGATTAGTTTATGGATTCGGCGCCAAACATTTGAGATAGATGTAGAGGCTGTAATTGATGAACATAATTTCGCCAGCTATTTGTTTTACTATTCCGGATTGACGACGGAGGATAGGTAGTTATGCTCTTTAAAGGATATAAGGCTGATAGTGAATTTGGAGTACCTCTCTTGTAGCGTAACTGTTTTTCCAGGCTTGCACGTTTTAAGCGAAGTCACTTTAGGTGCAATCAGAATTCCGACCATGGAACAAATTTGGAGGTATGGGTCTTGAGGTTCGAGGGTAGCTGTATGTGCAGCTTCTTAAGACTGTATTTGTGAATTAACTGTATCATTTCTGAAATGAGGTAGGGAGGATGGAGGGGTATGAATACAGAGAGTGAAGTGAAAGTATGCCCATCGGCTCTATCACCCCGCAGCGTGGGGAGTTAGGATTTTGGTTACGTAGAAGTAGGAGAGGAGAACTGGAAAGTGTCACTATATGGAAAGTGTCTAAGACTGACCAGTGGAAATCTAATGAAGAGATAGGAGCATAGAGAGAGGTCCAATGCATGAAAAAGATTGCGTGGCGTGTATCAAGTGGTGGGGCGATCTGAATTTAGAATAGTAAGGTCAGCTGTGGAGAGAAGCGCACTCTAGAGATCGGCTTCGGAGTTTGTGTAGAATCACGCCAAAGAGTGCGAACTATGAGGAAAGGTGGTGAAGTTGGGAAATTAGATTTTCAAAAAAGCAACAAAGTCATGGGGTGGGAAGGGTAGAATTAGACTGAAATCACTGTGATCTAACGATGAAGGAGGATACGGATAACTGTCAAGGGACATTGGTTTTGAAAGGGAGGTGTGACATAAGGTGTTTTCTGATTGATAAGTATGGATGAGACCATAAAGGGAATGTGGGGAAGAGACAATGATAATTGGGATTGGTATTGGAGGATGTTGTAAGAAAGGGTTCTCTTGAAGGCATATCAATAGATGGATTATAAGAGGAAATGATATTACGAAGGTCAGGTCTGTGGGAGCGGAAACCCGCGAATATTGCAATGAGGATGTATACTTTAGTGATATAGAATGTATCGTTGTGGAGATTTTGAGGGGAATCAGCTATAGGGTGGGATACCAAGGACTGAGAGGGCTGAGATGGGAGAGGTGTGGGAGTTGGTGTTACTACTAGAAGGGTATTAGGAATGGAGGGTCCTGAGGAAGGGATACTTGGTGATATAAGGATTCACGGTGTATCCGAGGGAGTGGAAGGATAGAGGGGATGTGGGAGGGTTAGTGGGCGGGGTTGGGGTCGGGGGGGATGAGCTGTGAATGGGAGGGGTAGGAAGGATTGGGTGTAGGGGGGATCTCGTTAGGAGGAGGAATGGATATCTGCAGTTACTTGGAGTGTGGCAGGAGCGGAGTTTAGATTTGGATGTTGAGTGTCAGTTTTCATGATGTAATCTTGAATATTTTTTGAATGATTTCTTCTAAGGAGTTGGTTGGGGAGTTTTTGGGGGATAAAGGATTTTCTTGTGAGGGGAAGAGAGGATGTGTCTCAGCAGAGAAGCAAAGGAAGGTGTTAGGGTGATTGTGTGGTAGGGGAAGAGGGGTGGAACGTTTGTTCGTTCTGTTACGGTAGTGCGAGGAGGGAGAGGGGAAGGTGTTGGGGTTGTAGTGGTGATTTGGAGACTATCTGTAGTTGAGATTGGAGTGTCTGGATTAGGATGGCAAAAGAGTTTGACTGAGGAAGGTAGGAGGTAGAAGAGCGGGAGTTAAGCTGTAGGGGGGGTGGGTTTAGGAGAATTGGTAGAATGAGCAGTATTACTGGAGTAAGGAGTAAGAGAGAAACCACGTCGACGTGCTTCCTGTCTGGTTAATGGTTAAAAGCAAGATAAATGTGCTAGACATCTAAGGTCATGTAGCACTATAGTTAATGTTAGGGAAGGGTGGTTGAGTTAGTGATTAGTTGTCCTAAGCTGGGCAAGGAATTGTAGTGAAAGGTTAGGGTTGGTGTTGTGTGGTTGAAGAGTTAAGATAGATGAAGGATATGTAATGGCGTTTTGAGGAAAGAGATAGGTTTGTTTAAGCAGAAAGGGTGGGATTCTGTAATGATGTCGATAGGTTTGGAGGTCGGTGAAGGAGGATAGGTGGGGGAAGCAAGGTAAGTATGGACAAGACATCAAGGTGAATGGTGGGGAAGAAGAACAAAATGATTATTGGGGATTGGTATTGGAGGATGTGTAAGAAAGCTCTTGAAGGCATACAATATATGGGTTACATAAAGGATTCACGTGTGTATCCAGTAGGGAGTGGAAGGGATTAGAGGGATTTAGAGTTTAATGTGGGCGGGGTTGGGGTCGGGGGGGATGAGCTGTGGTGGGAGGGGGTAGAGGATAGGTGTGTAGGGGGTATATCGTTAGGAGAGGATGGATTCAGCAGTTACTTGGAGTGTGGAAGGAGCAGTTTTTTAAGATTTTGAGGTTGAGTGTCGTTTTTCATTAGTAATCTGAATATTTCAATAGTTTTTTCTTCTGAGGAGTTGGTTTGGGTATTTTAGGGGATAAAGGATTTCTTGTGAGGGGGGGAAGAGAGGACTGGTGTCCTCAAGCATAGGGGGCAAAGGAAGTGAGGCGATTGTGTGGTAGGGAAGAAAGGGGGTGGAGCGTTTGTTCTGTCGTTACGGGTAGTGCGAGGAGGGATAGGGAAGGTGTTGGGTTGTAGTGGTGATTGAGTATCTGTACAGTTAGGGAGATTGGGTGTCTGGATTTAGATGGCAAAAGAGTTTGACTGAGGAGGTAGGAGGTAGAAGAGGGTGAGTTTAGTATGTAGGTTGGGTGGGTTTAGGAGAATTGGTAGAATGAGTCGTATTATGGAGTAATGAGTAAGAGAGAACCACGTTCGACGTGCTTCCTGTCTGGCTTCACGTACGGTGAGTTCCAGTTGAAATCTGAGCGTTGCTAGACCTCAGACTCAAATCTGTAGGTGGGACAGCCCCTATAAAATACATATGGGGGCCGCCACAGTTGGCACATGTGCGTGATTTTGGCAGAGCAGTTAGATCGGGTTATGGCCAGGTTGGCACATAGTGGGCAGCTGTCTGTTGGAACGGCATGTTTGGCTGTGGTTCCTAGACTCAACAATTTGGCACTGACGTGGAGGAGGTTGGTATTGACGAACTGGAGGGATTTCCTCCCCCTATGTAAACGTTAAAGGGAACGTCATGGTCTACGGAAGGTAATTTTGGCTATGTTAGTGGGTTTCTTCTTCGATGCTCTGGGGGGAAAGGGTAGCATTGTACTGATGTTGCATCATAGGTCGTGATACAGGCAAGTAGATCTTCTCCACAATCTACCATCTTTGTCATAGATTGGGCAATTTGCTGGGAGATTGAAACGTTCCGTGCGAAGATTGAGGGTGTTTGGAATGGGGTTCTGCAAGGATGGGGTTCCATATAGGTCAGTAGTTTTGTTAATGCTAGCTTGGTTTTCGATGTTTTTACTGTGACAAGACGGGAGCGTTTTTGGGTCGGCTACAGAGAGACTTACCCTACTTGGTTTTTTGGAGACATTGTTGGAAGAGAAGGGTGTTGTCAGAGTATGGAGCTGTGGGAGGGATCACGAAAAATTGGTCCCATTTGCTGCGCTAAAGAGAGTATTTCAAGATTGCTGTAGGAGATAGGGGTAGTAGAAGGGGCGGGGGCGTGACGAAGATGGAGTAGTTTTGAGGGAGGAGTGTTATGGATAGGTGGGCATACGGCTGTAAGGTATTAATAAGGGAGGATGGGGTGGTTGATGTTGGAGGTTTGTGGGGGTAGAGTGTTTGAAGTTGAGCATACTGGGAGAGTGGAAATGTTCCTTAAGGGTTGATTGTTGGCTACTGTACTGCTAGTAGCATTGATGAGGGGGTGTTATTGCAGTGTTCGACCGTGGTCAAAGGAGAGCCTGGGGTCAGGGAGTCGGGTGGGTTTACTTTCGTTTGGGGCTATTGATATAAATGGGCAAGCCTCATTGCCCCTAATATGGGAATATGTTTTCATTACTGGCCATGGTAAGCTGGGATTATGTTTGGGGATAAAAAAACAGTCCCCCCTCAGGTCCCCTTGAGGGGTAAGGGCTAGTACTAAATCAGGGGAATACCGTGGCCCATGCTCCCTCAGGCCGTTCAGGACTGATACAAAGTCAGCCTGTCATCCTTTCAGATCGGCTCTCACACCTGTAGGAGGTGGTAGCAGAAGGGTTGGTGAAGGGACAGAAACGAAAAGTGGGAAGGAAAAAAAGAACCACGCAAATTAGTCGTGTCGAGGCTGAGTCCCAAGTTGGGGAGTTCCCCATCATTGGGTCCCAGTCTCAGCCTCCTAAGCCCCCCCACGACAACAACGGGCAAGGGATTGGGGGGGTACTAATGTTATGAGGTTTTGCTAGTATTCCGACTTTTAAAATGCGATCATTTATTGGGCTGTACCCAATTAGTGCATTTGCAGTTTTTTCGTGCGAATCATAGCAACATCCGTGACTATAATTTCCTTCTTCCTTTTCCAGAAAAAAGAACTGTCTTGTTTTCTTTAGTTTTGAAAAACTTCCATTACTTTTCCAATTGGTCTCACTATTCCTAGTATTTGATGTTTGTATCTTCCATTTCGTTACAGACAGTATGTAATTTACCCATCTCTTTCATTTTCCTTACGTTCCACGTCCGATTTTTTAATTGTTTCTTAATTGGACTATGTTTTCTTTATCTTCTTTGTCTTCCAGATGCATACTTAACATTGGTCTGCTGGTTTGCCCCACTGATAACGCGCCCCTTGATAACCCACGCGACGGGCGATGTGGTATGAATTATCATATTCTGTATTAATCATTGGTGTAGAGGTTTTGTCAGAGAAAAGGAAAAGTTGAGTGGAAGCCCCCAGGCCCTTCCACTCGCATTCTCCAGCTAACCAGGAGTAACTACTCTCCGCTTAAAAACAGTTTACATTGTAATACGCCAGACGTATTATTTGGTGAAACCAGTAATCAGTAGAAACTGACGTGTTTTTCACCAATATCCACTGAGCCCTGCTGCCGACCGCTTCAACCGCACCCCTGGTATCGGGAGCTAATAGGGTGCTCTTCTTGTTCAAGGGAACCCCAGGGTGCAGTTTATTGTCTTACCGCATATGGATATATATATTATATATTATATATATATATTATATATATATAATATATATATATATTAATATATAATATAATATATATATATATATATAATATATAATATTATATCATTATAACATATATAATAGTATATATATATATAAACATATATATATAATATTATATTATATATATATATTTACTATATATATTATATATATATAATATATTATATATATTATATATATATATATATATATATATATATATATATATAATATATATATATATATAAATATATATATTATTAAAATTATAGTATATATAATATTATAATATATATATATATATTTATAATATATAAAATATATATTTATATATATATATATAAATATATATAAATATATAATATATTATATATATTTATATAATATAAAATATAATGATTAATATAATATATAGATATTGATATATAGAGATATTATATACTATTTAATTATGCTTAAATACTATGGATATAAATATAATCATATAGTTATGTATAATAAATGATATATGTAAAATTATATATAATTTATACTGGCTATACATATATAGTATACATTATATAATATTAAGAAGTATTATATTAATATGTATATTATAAAAGATAGATAGAATAATATAATATAAAAAAAACTATTAAAAATATTATACTCATAATATTTATTCTAATAATAGTATATCAATACTATATAGATATATATATATAGATATATATATATATATATTATGAAAACATTATATATTATGATAAACTATTATAATACTATATTATATAATATAATGGTTTTAATATAAATATATAAATTTTATTATCTAGATATATATATATTAATATTATTATGGTAATATGTATATATGATAGCTTAAGATATATTATATAGATATTTGTAAAAAGTTATATATACTATATATTATATATATATATATTATCTGTCATGTATATATATGTATCTAAGATCTTCGAGGTAATATTATATATTATATTCTAGATGATTATTATGCATATATTATCATATATGCTCTATAGCTAGTGTAACCGCTATATGTATCATGGATAGAAATAGTATAATAATATATATATATTTAATATAGTGGAATATATATCACCTATAGTCAAATATGCTATATATAATGATATATGATAGTCTTATGGTATAGGTATTGTATAGATATATATATATATTATATATAATAATATATATAATAAAAATATATAATAAGAATAAATGTATATGTATATAATAATTATATATATATATAGATATAATATATATAAAAATATATAATAAAAAAAAGATAATATAATATAATAAATATAGAAAAAAAATATAATATATATATATATATATGTAATATATATATATATATAATATATATATATAATATATATATATAATATAT
>NC_051386.1:45607869-45610369 GCF_015228065.2 Penaeus monodon | reverse complement strand
CTCGAGAACTATTGTCTTCACCTAATTTCAGACCACCTGACATGAGGTATAAAGAACTACATAAATATTTCACGATAAATCAGAGACTTGGGAGTACCGAGTGGACTACAACTTTTAGTCCTCTACAAGAACACAAGCTTCAATTTGCCCTTACTTAGCATGTCCACACTAAAGATGAACTAATTTTCCAGTTGGTTAATATTCCCGAGAACAACAAACAGAAACAGAGGGAAATGGACAATGTCATTTTGTAGATCATAAGAAATAGAGTAATAAACACAGATACAGTTGCTGCTGCCTCATATTTACTGTCTGCAAAATGATGAAAATATCCGGTGCATATCACTGCTCAGACACGAAGTCCACAACACTCTCACACAGCCAGAGTTCTTAATGTTCATTTACTGTAAGTAGGCACAAAGTGCTAAGAAAGGGGGGGGGGGGGTACATGGGGATTGCCTCCCTGTCTAGGAGGAAGGTAGGAAAGATATTATTAAAAATGATGCCTAACACATTAAATACATAATCTGAGCTACTACAGAGCAAGTACTAGAACACATCATTCTATGAAAATTTTCTTCTGTATCATTTTCTTCCCAAATTGATAATAATGGAATAATGCTCCCAGCGCAGCAAAAAAATGACAAAAAGTTGTTGAAAGCAATGGAAAATCAGATGGATTTGTAGTACACAACGTAAATGAGGGAAATCTAAAGAGCCAATTAGATTTGTGCTGGAATGTGACATGACCATAGGCACTGGTGTTCAACACAATAGAACCAATCAGAATGAAACAGATCATCACGTGACAATAGAAGCTGGGCCTAGGAGAAGGCAGTTGAAATTCAAATCAGTTCCATCATGGCTAGGAAGTGTCAGGTGTGATAATAACTATTTTGATTTCATTGCAAAATTTCAAAATAACGATATGAGTTCATTATACCAGTGAAATCACAGTGCACTGCCTATGGAAGTATAGTGCCTGAAATGTAAGACACCAAGTCATTATAGAAAAGAAGGCACCCATCCATTATCAATTTATCGAGGCCATGGAACTGAACCCTTAACTGTCTGATTAGGAATGGCGGAGAGTAATCATGATTCCCGTCAACAATGACCTGGAGGACCCCGACGATCCCAGTGACAAAAAGCCTGAGGTAGTGCTTAAGGTAAGGTGTGGATAAAACTGTTCCTGGGTCTGGTTTCTCTCCTGCCGGAACCTATGAGGTGAAGATTTTGTGGACCAGGTGAGGGCTGGAGGGGGGGAGGGGCAGAAGCCTCCACCAAAAGAAGGGGGTTTAAGGGGGCAAAACCCCTACATCACCCAAAAAAAAAAAAAAAAAAAAAAAAAAAAAGTTGCTTGCCTGGGCTCTATCCTGCCAGAATATAGGTGAAGATTTTACAGACCAGGCAGAAGTCTTCACCCCCTATATAACCTGGAAGTGGGTGGATATACTGAGCTCTTCTTTGTGTCACCGATATTTCTCGAAATTTCCCTCCCCCCCAAATTCCCTGATATGTATTATGCCCTCCCCAGGTATTGGGACCAATAGTTGTGGTTCTCTGCAAAGGAAATGAGGAAAATTTTCCATGCATGTCAACCAGGAGTGCAGTAAAATAAGTGTAGGGAGTGGTTACTTTGACAAAAACTAAGACATTTTTCATCCATGGCAAAATGTGTGCAAATAAAAAAATAAGGGAGATATAGGGCAGACAAGAGTGAAGATCGCCCCTTCATTTTCTAAGTCCCTTCCATGTTTACTTCGCGAGAATCAAAACAATTGTGATGCGGAACTCATTACCAAGTAGTCCTTGTACTGCTACGCACTCGTGAGAACGAATATTTTGTCATTATCAGCATCCGTTTTCTTGAATTCATGTATGTAATGCGTTCTTTTCCTTTTATTGTTCTTCATTTATGTGTTTTGGTAAGTATTTATGCTATTCTGTACAATAACCGTGTGCGCATGCACGTTTTGCCACCGGGAGATTTGACAGGCCGTGCAACGCCATTACGTCGAGAAACGCAATATTTTATTTCAAGTGCTGAGTCGATTCCGGGTCATTTTTAAAGCCCTTTTGTGGATATACTGGACAAATAGACATTTGTTTCTATCTCAGCCCGATATCTAAATCCATCCAGTGCCGCAAATGCTGAAAAAAGTGATTAGAAACCAAGCAATTGTGACCATAGACGGAAATGAAGAAATGTTCGGTGTTTCGCGATATAAAGGTATGTGGTTTTATCCTGGCTAGGTGTATACAATACAACAGGGGTCCAGAGGGCGTAGCCCTCTGACTAGGCGTATATATTACCACGGGGGTCCAGGGAATATATAGATCGTAGTGTATAAATCCCACAGGATTAAGGTTAGGTTGGTTTATTAGTTAGGATGCAATGTACGATTACCACGGGGGATCTGGATTAAGTGAAATCCTGTAGATTTTAACCGAACGATAGGTTTGGTTCCCTTAGAGTTTTTCGAAAGTTGGCGCGTCA
>NC_051386.1:45587869-45602869 GCF_015228065.2 Penaeus monodon | reverse complement strand
TTTTTTTTTTACCAAGAAGGAAAAAGACTAATTCAGTACAGTTGAACATTTAAATTTCTTTGCAAATTGTAAATGCATATCTTATTAGTAAAGTGGTTTGATTGTATTGTAACATTTTTATATTGCTCTCCATAAAAGTGTACTTTTTGTTATCACAGCAGTTTTTTTTTTTTTTTTTTTTTTTTTTTTTTTTTTTTTTAATAATTATTTAAAGTGAAAATCTTTTTTTTTTTTTGCCTGCCAATGTAATGTTTACCTATTACACACATAGTAATTTTACTGAAATGTGCCTTTTATATCAAATTCAAGTATCAATTTGCAGTGAAGACTATATATATGCTTACATACGCATACAAAATAGTCATGTGTGTATGTTTGCGTTTGTATGTGCTTTGGGGTGTTGAACATATACGCATATGCGTGAAACATGTGATTATATTTCATATTTCATACCTTGCTTTAAAAAAACAAGCTAAGAATGAGGATAACAATAATACAAATATGACTCTTCATTATAATTGATAGAGAAACTACACTTAAACCGCAGTAAACCACCTTCATCAATCTTAAAACTGTACATTTGAAAAGGAAGCACTGTATACAATGGCTGGTATAATTAAAATGTACAATGGGAGTTCAAAACAAGTTAAAGTGGGGCTATGGATGACAGCTGAACTCCATATCACAAATAAATTGAACAGCTGAAATCCATTTTAACAAACAAATTCTTTAACCAAATTAGATTATACTTTTATTATATCATCTGCAACAAAGTATCATCATAATGATGTTTTCCCGCCTATTGCCTAATAGCTATAGGGTCAATTCCACAAACAACGTTCCCATAGTTTCAACAAAATATATGATCAAATTGATGTTACTGAAATACATGTTTTTTTACAAAGTGATTTAATCCACTGTACAATAAGGAGAACCATTTTACATAAAAGGGCAGAATTACAAAGTGATCTGGTAAAATTTTATATCTTAGAACATACTGAATTCTGTTACAATCACAATATATCAGAGTAAAATAACTGATTAATGGTCTCTGTGTATGGTTTATAGTTAGTTGAGATCTGACATTCTGTCTTCAACATATCTTCATCCAAAGGTGGCTATAATCCGTTTTGGCATAACTTCCTATAATTTTAAAATTTATTCCCCCAAAATTATATAATGCATAAGAGTAATTACATATAATTAGCCAATGTATTTTTCATAAATTTGAAATAGAGTTGAAACCAAACTTAATACTATTTTGTGTGTCTGTATATAAAACAAAATGTTTTTGAAATTCTTGTAGCTCTTTCACTGCACTGGTCTTGTAAAACCCTTCACTGTATAAAATAATACTAATAATAAGGTGGGAAAGAAAATATGGCTCTCCAGCCAAGTGGTCCCCTTGATGTCACATGGATCAAATTTCAACAAGTGATGGTAGAGGTCCGATATCAACAGAAATCAGTTGAGAGTAGCACAGAAGTTACAATCATTCACCATGAATCTGGATTAACTCATCGCCATGATGAAAAGCTGCTTCCACTGTAAATACAAAAATAAAATTACTAAATATAGAAGGTGGAGAGAAAAGGTGAATAGAATGTGTGTACTTGCACTTGGGTGATAATATATAATCAAGTAAATTTATATTCTCTACTTGTTATTAGCATCAAATGTGACAGCTGAAAATAATTAAGAATGTGGGTGTGGAAAAGATGAAGATGAAAATGAAGATCCATGACATCACTACTAGCTGTTATAGAAAAATATGTTTAGGGCCCCTTACTTTGTTCAGAAACTCTTATTCAAGATTTAGTGCTCTATACCAGGCCTTTCTGTTTCCACCAAGGTGTGAAGATTGTTAGAATTTTGAGTTTAGTAGAGCCAAAGGTTAGGAAGCCTGACATATGCCTTTTTATAAATACTATCCTTAATTAATTAAGTATAGTGATGCCTATAACATGTCCTTACATTAACTTATCTTCCCCAATTCCTAAACCTGGCAACATAATGGCTTGGACAACCTATGCTGTTTCCACCTGATGTACACATACCCTCAATTATAATTTTGTTCTGTGGATGTTGTTTACTCAGAGACAGTTCCACAAGTGCATAGTTACAAATAAGTCAATTTGAAGGCCTAATTGACCTCAAGCTGATTACCCTATCTCTTGTTTTTTCAGGCAAAAGTTTTTTTTTTTTTTTTTTTTTTTTTTTTTTTTTTTTAATGCTATCATTAGCATTATCGCTCAATGTGATTATTGACAAAAGGAAAATTAGTGTTATTAGCAAAACTAATAGTGATATATTTTTCCAAAATGAAAGGCAAAGGTAAATGGGAAAGTTCAGGATGGCCTAGCAACCAACATCTAGGTAATTAAGCACTTCTAGAGCCAACTGTGAGTAAACAAAACTAATAAGCAAATAATAAGCCAGTGGACTGAGGATATATGTACATTCCCTCCTAAAGTTATTGAGCTTAGCTGGAATCTCTATTTAGAGGTGATACTGGTCCAAGGAGAATTCAAATTATAATTTACAAATTCTGTCTTCCACCATACCAATACAAGTCCAAGCATTCCTCATTCCTCATATGAATTTTGAGGTTGCCATTACGAGGCTTCAAAAAGTTTGTGGAAAAAGTACAGTTTCAGTGATGGTGTTCATTTTTCAAAATACGCTCCATTAACCCTTTTCCGACGGGTAGTATTCATAGAGGCCGGGGCCTCGCTGCCGGGGGCTTATATCGTCGCCCTAGCATGCGCAACCACTCATGCCAAATACCAGCATCACATGCCGTTTCTTCGTAATACTACGAAGATATGTTGTATTTTCAGTTTTCATTATTTTCTAAAGTCTCTACTTATCATTCTTCCTGATAAATCGAGACTGAAGGATACTTTTGTTGTTATATAGACTCCATAGTTGATCATTATTCCGTCTATAGTCCGAATAAAATAAGGAGTGTGCAGCATCATGGAGTTGAAATCGTCGGTTTGTTGCATGGTAAAAATGAGAAAGTGTTAAAACCGACTTAATCACACTTTCACTGGCAGAAAAATAAGCTTTTGCGTGATTGTAAAAAAAAAAAAAAAAAAAAAAAATCATGGCATTTCCATACTCTATGGCATGTGTGTACATGCCCCCAGCAGATAGTCCCGCCATGCCATGGCATGTGCGTACATGCCACCCATCGGCATTGGGTTAAGGTTAATATACTTCCGCAAATGCAGATAACAGCTGTGAGTAAAACTGAGGCTCACGTGATCTCAAGCATGTCAGAGCAGCTTTCTTTACATCTTTAACCAATGGAAAATTGGTGCTTTTCAATGTGTTTTTTTGTTTGGAAACTAAAAGAACTCAAATAGATTTAATTGGGGCTGTAAGGTAGATTTCCCATCAAAATTCATGTAGCCATGGTGGAAGAGGACATGCTGATACAGCTTTCCTGGGTGTTTTTCTGAGATTTTTTTTTTTGACAGTTTTCTCACAATGTATTCATAATAAGCAGATGTAACAGTTTTTTTTTACTTTAGTGGAAGTCAAGCAGCAAAAGTCCCTCTGCATCTCAGAAGACAGTGGCCATGACCTTTCCTCTTGAACGCTCAGATTTTGCTTTGACTGGTCCACTTCCACCCCTGGGCTGCAAATGCTTTGATTGAATTTTGTCCTTGGGATTATACTGGTAGAGCCATGTTTCATCCTCTGTCACAAAGCTCTGCAGAAAGCTTCAGTGTCCTCATCCCACTTGTTCAAAACTTCCACGGAAAGATCTACCCTGATTTGCTGCTGATCTGGGTGCAACAGCCTAGGGACCCATCAAGTGGAAAGACTGCTTAGCCCCAAACTCTCTACCAGAATTGTGTGTGCAGAACCCACAGAAATGTTGAGTGTGTCTGCTACTGATTCAGTGGTTATTCATCTATCCTTTTCAATCATGGCATGAACAGCATCAATGTTTTCCTCACAAACTGACATTGATGGCCTGCTGCTGCAGGGATCATCTTCAATTTTGTTTTTTCCACTTCTGAACCGACTTATCCATTTATAGGTTGTTGATTTCTTTAGGGCATTGTCACCATAAACTTGTTCCAGAGTCAATGATTTCACCATGAATTTAATGTTTGTCCTGGCCTCAATTTTGGTGGATTCCAAGTTGCTTGAATGGTGCCTTCTTACGTACATTTAAGAGTTCATGTTTGAACCAGTTGTAACACATTGGTACAAGAATGTTCAGGTGCATTGAAATCAAAATTCTTCCATATGATTTTTATTTATGGACTTTTTCCATTAACTTTTTGAAGCCCCCTCGTATATTATTTCATATTCGAGAGCATGAGGTGCTGTTGGAAAAAAAAAAAAATAATAATAATAAAAAATAATAATAAAAATATAAAATAAAGTAAATAAATAAATAAATAAATTTAAAAATTAATTAAAAAATAAACACACACACACACACACACACACACACACAAAATTATCATTATAATCATAATAATATTAGTATCAATATAAGCTGTTCATAAAATAATATTTTTTTATGAATCTGGCAGCTGTGCATCACACAACAAACAATGTTATAGCCTAAGGCTATATAAAACCTGCAAGAAAAAGGGACTCTTCTAATGCTGCAAGATCTTACCTGCCGAAAGTGCTTCCACCTCCAAAAGTGGCCCCTGAGGACTGCTGTTGGGCTACACTGCCAAAGGTTGCCGTGTTATTCTGAGCCGCAAAACTGTAGGAGAGTACCAAGTAATAACAAGAGCAGCCCCAGCAATAGTATAATCAAAGGTAATGATAAAACTAATAATATAATGTTAACAGCAGTGTCAGTATTACTAACAATAAAAAGATAAACAAGTATCAAAACGACTCAACACTGACAACAGCAATATTCAATATCACTACTAACAACAAAAACCCAAACATAATCCTTTATGTAATCAAAACAATATTAGAAAAGAAATTATCACGAGGAGGAGGAGGAGGAGGAGGAGGAGGAGGAGGAGGAGGAGGAGGAGGAGGAGGAGGAGGAGGAGGAGGAAGGAGGAGGAGGAGGAGGAGGAGGAGGAGGAGGAGGAGGAGGAGGGGAGGAGGAGGAGGAGGAGGAGGAGGAGGAGGAGGAGGAGGAGGAGGAGGAGGAGTTACTCACCCCCAACCACAAAACCTACCCAACATATTTATGAATGGAGAAGCAACCTACCTTCCAAAGCCAGATGAAGAGGAGGGTGTCGAGCCACCTACTGAACCAAATGTTGTTCCACCTGAAGAGGCAAAAGTGCCAAACCCAGCACCACCTGAGGATGTGTTTGCTTCAGTAAACACAAAGATGAAAAGCATTAAAAACAAAACAAAACAATGTGGGTGGGGAAAAAACATAAGTATCTATCTACTTCTGCTGAAACAAATAGCAAAATGGAGAAAATAATTTAAAGAAAATAAGAAAATATCACAAGGATCAATAAGATGGAACTCTGGCACCAATTACATAAAAATAAAATATCAAAATACATGATGATTTATAAACATCCATTTTAAACCAACACTGAGGTTTCAAGTCACTCTCCCGAACTTTCTACAGAACTTCCCAGTCATAAGAATCCTTTCTTATGACTGGGAAGTTCTGTAGAAAGAACTGGAAGGAGACAAAGATGAAAATGAAGATGATTTATTCAGCTTTTTAATCCAATGCAGTTGGGGATAGCATGTACAGACAGGCCAAGCCCATTGTGAGTTTAGTTTATTACTTGTCTTTGCACACAGATGGCTCTACAAGTTCTTAGTCACGAAGAGTTCATTACTAGTACAATGTACCTTACCCTTTTAATCTTTTCTTTGAGTTTTGGAAATGCTTTTGTCTTATATAGCTATCAGTAATGTTAATGACAGTATAATAACTATAATGCCTGTAATAAAAATAGCAGCATCAATAAAATAAATATTTTTTTAATGAAAACTCAGGGAATGGGGAAAAGTGATGTCTCTTTGGTAGCTGAACACTTGTGGAGCCATCTATGTGTAGGAACATTTCACAAAAAGAAAACTAAGCAGCATGGAGTTAAGGCTCAAAGACTGAATGAGCTCATGGGAGAGAGAAAAAAAAGGAGGAAGGAGGAAGAAGAAGAAGAGGAGAAAGGAATAAAGGAAAGAAAAAAGAAAAGAAAAGAATGATGGAAGAAAGAACCAAAAATAGAAGAGAGAAGAAAGGAAGAAAAAAATAAGAAAAAGAAAAAGAAGGAAAGAAAATGAAGAAAAAGAAGAAATAAACAGAAGTAAAGAAGAAATAGAAGAAGAAAAAGAAGTCATAAAAAAAGTAGTGGAAGAACACAAGCACGCAGTAGTTCTCAAGACTCATGTCTTCTTTTGCACAAATTAATTTACGTCATTTAGAAGAAAAAATGATCCCCCTCAAAGAAGGAAGGAAGGAAAAAAAGAAAAGAAAAAATCACATTCAACAAAATCCCTGATGAACATGTGAAGATTTGTCTGTAAAAAAAAAAAAAAAATAAAAAAAAATAAAATAAAATAAATAAATAAATAAATAAAATAAAATTGACACCCTAAAGTGAGCAGTCCCTTTAGTCTAATTGAGATCTCTTAATCCTTACATTTTGTGAAGCAATGGACTTTTTGATGGAAATGAAAGCAAGGCAGATTTTTGGTCGATGCTTAAAATTTTTTTACTAGAGAATGAGTGACTGTTTATGTATAGTGGTAATTGTATCCATAGTATCTTGTGGAAGATGTATGTATATGCACAAGAAATGGGAAGAAACAATACAAATAAAAAGTCTAACAATAAAAGAACAACATGAGACACAATGACAAATACCTGTTGGGCTGGACACTGAGGACCCAAATGCAGCTGATCCACCAAAGGTTGGGGAACTTCCAAATTTAGGAGGTGAACCAAACACTGGTGCTGCACCAAAGCCTGGGGAACTTCCAAAGCTTGTTCCAGAACCACCAAAAGCTGTGAAAAAGAAGAAAAAATCTTCTATAAGATTATGTAAAACCATCACTGCTTCTAGAACAAACTGGATAGAATAACAAAAGTAATATAGCACCAATATGCTAAACTAGTATATATAGATCATAGAAAAAAACACTACAGTTGGATTTCCCTTTGGTAAACCAAGAAATGTACTGGCAATCAGACACAGTCAGCCACACCAGTGAAAATAATAGGTATAGAAAACATGCACATACCTCACTTTCTATACCCTTGAGTGCAGCATACACAGGTTTTTAGAAAATGAGACTAAAAACAGGATTTAATCGTACTTTGGAAAGGCTATATCACAAAATAAGCACACACACACACACACACACACACACACACACGCACGCACGCACGCACGCACGCACGCACGCACGCACGCACGCACGCACGCACGCACGCACGCACGCACGCACGCACGCACGCACGTACGCATGCACACACCACACACACACACACACACAAAACTCATTTGCACATAGTATTGAAACTTGCAACCTGGTATTTGGGACCCTTTCACCATGTTGTGATTGGATATTATTGACTGTAAGAGAGTTAACACATAGATACAAAGGGAAATGATCTTATACTTTGTGTTCCAGGTATGTTTTCTTATTTGTCAATATTCCTCCTTAGTAGATGGTAAAAATTATAGCAAGCACCCAAAGCACCAGGAAACGGGGGAAACATTTTGTAATTCCATAAATGATGATATTAGTATTTGATGACACTTGAGTCACCAAATGAGTGACATATATATTTATACTGTCTTCAAGTTTAATTAAAGTTTAATCAAGATCTCTAGTTCTAGTACGCATACATAATTCCAGTGTCCAGGATCAAATTTTAATATACCTCTCGACCAGAATTAACTTTTAAGCTCAAATTTTAACCATGCTCATACACAGAACGAACTGGTTAATCACACCAATCATATACTGATACATAATGATGTCATTAACTCCATAGAAAAGATGGAGCCGAGTTCCTATTTATGATTATTATAAGGAATATCAAAATGAATTCTGACATTTTCATGTTAAAGATGTATATAAAAATTCAACAATATATACTTTTAAAAGTAATAGGATACTCAAACTGCAGATGTAACTCTCAACAGTGAAAAGAAGAGTGAAAAGAAAATCCCACAGAGAATTCCAAAGTTCAGACACAGAAAAGGCAATGTTATTTCCAGGTTGGAAAAATATTTCCAACTTAAGTAATAGATTAATAGACTAAAAGAGAAAGCTGTTAATAACATTACAATTAGGTTTCAAATTTAAGGTACAGACTTCCTGATTCTTTAAACTACAGTGGCTTCAAAACTGCGTCAAAATTTGTTATCATGTTCCTATCCCGTGTCCCACAACCACTCACAAGAAAGAACTCTCCGAGAAAACTTTCATAAAATGATGTTACGAGTATTTTATTTTTGTTCAACACCTTCAGTTCAGTTTCCTATAAAATTCACAACTGTATGTGTATATATATATTTTTTTCTCTTTAGCAAATGTCTTATTATCAATATTAGTATGATATGAAACTCATATAAATATATAAAACAGTAGATTTACTGATAATTATAATTACACTGACTCATGCATCTAGCATTGTGCCTTACATCTTCTATGGATTTGGATCAAACTTTGATCTGGAATTAACTACAGAAGACACCCTAAGTTTAAAAAAAAAAAACATCTGCAAAGTACATATACCCATAGGATAATAATTTCTAGCATTGATGAAAACCCAGGAGAAACTTACTGGACTTTTGGGGTGTTGTTACCCCAAAACCACCCTGTGCTGTCTGACCCACAGAGCTGGAGAATGCAGCATTTGCTCCACTGCTTGCAGAGCCTCCAAATGCCATTCCTCCAAATGTACTGCTTGGCTGGTTTGTGCCCCCACCAAAAAGACCTGCAGAATGATGGTTGTGCTAAAGACAAGCTATATGAAAAAAGAAAGATGTTGTTGCATAGAATCAAGTCAAAGTATAAAGTTTATAAAAAATTCCTTACTGGACTGAGGTTTAGCTTCACCGAAGTTGAGCGAACCAAATACATTCTTATTGGCATTTTCTTGACTTGGTTTGCCACCAAGACCACTGAAGAGCCCACCAGACCCTGGGTGAATAAGAATGTAGAATAAGATACAGGATAGGAAAAGAAAAAATGCAAATAATTGATAATGAAAACTAAAATATGTCTATAAATTCAAAATTTACCTAGTTCTTACATATCAAATTATTATATATAAACATCTGAGGTGTCCTTATACTTATCTAATTACTTATGGTGTGCCAGTGTATTTCCAAGATTTTCATATTTTTAACTAGTTATATAGATGTTCACAATGTATAAATGCTATGACTTATCATGATGTGTTAATCATACAATTAACAAAATCACTGCTTGGCCACCTAGTATTGCAGGAGGGCCAGTGGCATACAATAACAGTCACTCAATTTATGTATTTTTCTGTTACATAAGCCAATCTATTACCCACCACAGTGTATGGCTTCACTCTATCATAGTGTGCTTTAGACTGGTTTATTTACCAATTACATTCTTTATTTTTATCTTAAAATATTAACCCTTTGCCGATGGGTGGCATGTACGTAAATGCCATGGCATGGCTAGACTATCTGCTGGGGGCATGTACGTACATGCCATGGTGTATGTATGGACATTGTTTTTTTTTTGTTACAATCACAGCAAAATATTATTTTTCTGCCACTGAAAATGTGATTAAGTCGTTTTTAACACACCCATTTTTACTATACAAAAAACTACGATTTCAACTCCATGATGCCACAACACACTGCTTATTTCATTCAGACTATAGAGCGAATAATCATCAACTATGGTGTCTATATAACAACAAAAATATCCTCCAGTCTTGATTTATCAGGAAATATGGCAAATAGAGACTTTAGAAAATAATGATAACTGAAAATACAACAAATGCTCGTAGTATTACGAAGAAACGGCAAGGGATGCTGGTATTTGGCATGAGTGGTCACGCATGCAAGGGTGACGATATAAGCCCCCGGCAACAGGGGCCAGGCCACCATGAATACTACCCGTCGGGAAAGGGTTAAGCTCTTTCTACATTATCAAAAGTTTCTACAGGTCATTGAAAGAGACAACATACACCAAGCCCTGGAGCTCATCAAAAATATCATAGTATAATACCTACGTAAAACAATAAAACTATTTTGGCTGTGTGCATTTCACAATACAGTAAAAATAACTATTATTATTTTAGTGAAAATATCCATTAAGTTTATGTTACTTGCAATATTCTTCAAGTGAAAATTGCATTATTAACCCCTACCCTGGCTGTTATGGCCATCAAGTCATGAGAAAAATTGGCATGAGGGGTGGGTTACGTGAATATGCCATTATGTGAAAATATGGCTGTGGGCCAGGGTGACACTTGCCATTGTGAGCATTTTGGCTGAAGGCCAGAGTGACAGGAATGACTCATCACAAGGCAGTCTACAAATGTAGAATTGTTGCCAAATTCTGTGCAAGATAACCTGATGCAGAATAATAAATCATATGATTATTTTACAAGCATTAACTAACTTTCCCACCTTTACACTTCATGTCACACAAAAGCAATAAGATATAAATGGGGATTGCACATATAATGCTTTCTCCTCTGGTGTCATTTTATCTATAAATGTGATTTCACATAGACTATTTATTGGTTCCTTTTGAATCTAGATACCTGATAAACAATATTTTGGCCTGAATAATCATTCTTATGATGATACCAATATACTTACCAGATCCAAATCCAGAAGATCCAAACATGGATGAACTGGAATTATCATTGCTGAAAGAGGTAAATATTATTAGTTAAACGTCATTGTTATATACATATTTTTTGTAGCAGAAATCCAAAGTGAATATGAACATGACAACAAAAGAAAAATGTACAAAAGAGCAAGAACAAGACAATGTAACAGGTACAGATGGCCATGAACAGCATAGATAGATGGTAGTTTTTAATCTTTTTATTTTCTATTAACTATTTTTTAATAATGTTACAATCACTACATATGAATCACCTAGGATTCCTACCTTAAAATCAATATACATTTGTAAGCAACATATATTCAAGTTATCAAGGGACATAAGAGTATGATGTGCTTAAAACACAGAGAACAGAATGCTGATACTTCACACTACCTTTTTGCATTAAAGGGTGAGGATCCCTGCGATGGACTCTGTCCAAAAACTGATCCGGAAGTTCCACTTCTAAATCCAGAGCTGGTAATTGGCTGGCCGAATACAGAGCCACCTGTGGTCTGTGATAATGCTCCAAAAAGGGAGGATGACTGTGTTCCTGAGCTACCAAATACAGAGCCTCCCTGCCCACTACTGCCAAATACTGATCCAGTAGCAGTGGTGGGTTGGGACCCAAATACTGAACTGGTAGTAGTGGTTGGCTGGGATCCAAATACTGATCCAGCTGCACTGGTGGGTTGGGATCCAAATACTGAACCTGATGATGGACTTTGTGGGCTTTGACCAAAGACAGAGTTTGTTCCCTGTGAAGATGTTTGGCCAAATACAGAGCCACTTGCAGTTGTAGTTGTGGCAGATGTCAAGCTGAAGCCACCTGCAGAATTCAGAGTACTAAAAGCTGAGCCAGAACTGGAGGTTGTTAGAGCCCCAAAGGCTGATGTTCCAAAAGTGGATGTTGAAGATGAAGGAGAAGCTGCACCAAAGAGGGATCCAGAAGTTGAAGTGGCTGATGCAGCTGTGCCAAATATACTTCCACTAGTAGTTGTGGCCAGACTACTTTCTGAAGCTGATGTTGCAGCAGGAGCAGGAGAGCCAAAAAGAGATCCTGAGGATGAAGGTGATATGACAGCTGTGCCAAACACACTCCCACTAGTGGAGGTACCCAGAGTGCTCCCTGAAGTTGCTAATGTTGTTGTTGGAGAGCCAAACAGAGACCCAGAGGATGCTGAAGCAGATGTCCCACCACCAAACACACTTCCAGTGACACTTGAAACTGAAGTGGTTTTAGCAGTTGAGGTTGTTGTTGGAGAGCTAAAGAGTGCCCCTGATGATGAAGAATCTGATGCTGCAGTGCCAAATATACTTCCAGAAGCAGATGAGGAAGGAGCAGTGGCACTGAAGAGTGATCCAGAAGAAACTGTAGCACTGAATAAGCTTCCACTAGTTGTGGTGGTTGATGAGACTCCAGAAGCTGATGATGTGGTGGCTGGAGAACCAAAGAGAGATCCTGTTGGAGTGGGGGATGCAGAGGCAGCAAATATGCTTCCACTAGAAGTTGTGGCTGAGCTACCTCCAGAAACAGTAGATGGTGGCATAAACAGTGAAGAACCTGATAAAGTGTTCGAGTTTGAGAAAATACTAGCAGTAGAAGTTGCATTTGTTGATGTTACAGTGCTAACAGGTGATGGTATACTCTTTATAGTGACTGCAGAAGTTCCACTAAAGAGACTGCCAGATGAAGAGAACAGGCTACCTGAAGATGCAGTTGCTGTACCTCCAAATAAACTACCAGACTGGGTTGTTATGGAGGATGTATTTGAAAACAAACTTCCTGTGTTAGTTGATTCTCCTCCTGGAAAGATACTGCTCTTTGTAGTAGTTGTTTTGTTACTGAATAAGCTTGGTGCTGCGGTGGGTGATGTAGTATCCACACTTGTTGTTGCTGAAGCTGTGGTGGTTGAGGTTCCTCCATTTGTGCTTCCTGATGTGGCTGCAGTGGTACCCCCAAACAAACTTGATGAAGTTGCTGTTATTCCTCCAAACAACTTTCCTGGTGATGATGATGGTCCTCCAAATATGCTTGCACTAGTGCTGGCTGTTCCTCCACTGAAAATGCTTCCTGTTGCAGGTGCACCAGAATTTTCAAACAAGCTTCCACTGCTGGATGGCCCTGATCCTCCTAAAGCCTTAGTCCCAAATGAAGCTGTTGGTGGTGAAATAAGCTTTTCAGGTACTTTGTCATCAATGATATATAAAGTTGGTGGTTCAACCTCACTAATTTTTTCAAACAAATTCCTTGTTTCATTTGACTTACCTGAAGTATTACCAGCAGCAACTGATGTTACTGTTGAAGTTGCAGCAGAAGTGGTAATTGGTTCTCCTGTCCCTGAAGTAGTAACTGAAGCTGAAGAAGTGGTTAGAGGTGTTAATGATGGAGTGCCTGTATCAGTTACCAGAGATGTCTTTGAGAACAAACTTGCAGATGTAGTAGTTAGTGTTGAGCTTGGAGCACTGAAGGACAAAGTATTTGTACTGCTTGATATGGAAGGCAAACAGGAGGTTGCACTAGATGGAATCACATTACTAAAGAGATTGGTAGATGCAGTTGGTGATTTGAAGGAAAAGGTGGCCCCAAACGAGGGAGGTGAGCTTGCAGTTGCAGTGCTACCCACTGTTGAAACCACAGCAAAAGTAGAGGGTAAAGATAATGATGAACCAGGTGTCGTAGCTGAAAATCCTACTGTAGAGGATGATGAGGATGCACCCTTGAACGAAAAAGCAGAAGAAACAGAAGGAAGTGAAGACTGTGCAGAGGATACAGCAGTTTTAGTGGTGTCAGATACTGAGGCTGTCCCCAAGATAGATGAAGCAGTATCAAAACTAAGGGATACAGTGGTGGAAAGGTTTGTCCCATTGGGAGTGGTGCTGGGTACTTTTGATACCATAGATGAAAGTGCTAGCAAAGGACTTGCACTCTTGGTTCCATCTTCTAGCTTGACACTGGGTGTCTGGGGAGGAGTTATGTCTTCATACTGCACCTTCCCCAGACTAACACTACCAACAGATGCTGCTGCAATAGAAGGCACACCACTGAATGAGAATCCAGTCTTGTTATTTCTAGATGCTGCATTTTCACTATCCTTTGTTGTTGGGACACTTGGGATATTGGCTGTCTGTTTAACAGATGAAAAGGGACTGGAAGTCCTAGACTCTGAAGGTGATCCAAAATCAACAGACTTTTGAAGGGCTTCTGATTTGGCACCAAGACTGGTAACAGGGGAAGGGGTGTTCTTACGGTTGGGTGTTGAGAAGGTCTGAGGGCCAAAGGAAGAGAGAGTAAAATCCAAAGCAGGTGATGATGCAGAATGGTTGACAAGTAGTGAAGAGTTGTTGGGCAAGTTACTAGAATCGTTGAAGAAAGTACTGTTCTGGAGAGCTGTGAGGTTCATTCGGGGAACATTGGTACATTTTCTGGGGAAAAAGATACAAAAATTTAAATTAATTAATATGCAAATATATATATATATATATATAATATATAAACACACACACACACAAATATATAAAACAACTACACTCAATCCTTCCATATCAAAAGGGTTAGATTTTCATCTGAAAACTTACTTGACTGGGACAGTGGTCCTCTGTGCCAGGAGTTTCTGCAGTCTGTCCTGCTTCTCAGGGGGCAGCATTTTGACAGGAGAAACACGCATTGACGATGACAAGGAAGTTTCTCTCATACTCTTCTCTAAGCTGGCAAATATCTCCTCACTGAGAATTTGAATTTAAAGTTTAAGTTGGGCTCTTAAGCAAGACTGTACTAAATTTCATGCATTTTCTTTATAATATTTTCATTACAGTTGCTTACAGCTTATTATATTAACCTATTGATGCCAGGAGGGCTTGTGCACACTTTCTGTCTACTGTGATTTTAGTTTATTTATTTTGTTTACACACAGATGGCTGCACAAGGTGTCAATTACAAGGGATATCTGATACCTATTCCTTAAACTTTTGAAAAGAAAGAAAAACAGGAAAAAGTTTTAATTCTTATTGCTATTAATATTGTTCATAATGGTATAATAATAATTATAAAATAATAATAATAATAATATTAAAAATACTCATAATATAATCATATATAATAAGGAATGGGATAACAGGTAAAGTCAGATAAGTCTATTCACTGACTGCTTGGTTACTAAGTGCTTGTGAAACCATCTATTTGGAAACAAA
>NC_051386.1:45577869-45585369 GCF_015228065.2 Penaeus monodon | reverse complement strand
TTTCTCTTTACACAACACACACGCACGCACGCACACATATATAAAAAATAATGTCTATTTCATTCCCGAAGGTTTCCCTCTTCCATTCTCATTAATCCAATTCTATTCCTCACCTTGGATTCTTCCGCTTTTGTAGCTGTCCTTCTGCTTCCTCTCGCAGAGTGTAGCCTTCTAGGACCTTTGAGTGTAGCTGCATCACCTCTGTCTTCAGCTCAGCAGTGGTGGAAGACATCTGATCTATCCATGTCTTCTGCTCTACCAGGGAGCTCCGGATTTTACCCATTTCCTCCTTTTTCCCTATCTGTATAGGTGAAGCAGTATCTAGAATCATTTTTGTACAAAGTGGAGGATATTGCAAAATATTAGCAATAAGAGAAACATAACATAACAAAAAAATTTATATATATATATATATATATATATATATATATATATATATATTAAACATATATACATAATATATAATATATATATATAGATATATATATATATATAATACATATAATATAGTATATATAATAATATATATTAGATAGAGAGATAGAGAGATAGAGAGATATTACCTCAATCTGACACTGGTTGTTAATGAGGTGGTCATTAAATTCCTTTTCAAAATTTGAAGTTATTGCCATAATGGCTGGAAGAAGATCTGGGTCTGTGCTTTTCCCAGACCCCAATTTTTGTGTTGGTAAGGTTGGTGCTGGACTCTGGGAGCTCCTAGTAATTTGATTCTCTGTTGATTTGGGTGTCACTGGCATCACTGGGGTGGGAGACTTGGATTTTAAGGGCATGGAACTGAAAGCAGGTTTCCCCTGGCTGATGCTCCCAGTAGCACTGTCTGCCTTTGGCAACAAGTTTGGTAAGTTAACTCCCTGTGTGCTAACATTCCTTGCTAAGTCAGAGGGCTGTGATTGCATGAAGTCTGACTGCGGTGGTGTTTCAGGCTGAGGGGCCAACTTGGTTACAGGGGCCTTGAATTGGAGTGAGGGCATTGGTGCACTTGAGGAAACAGCATTAGCTGTAGCTGCTGATGCAGAAGCCTGTTGGATGTGGGATGTAGGAGTTTGAGGGTTTGCACTTGGTTTAGACAATGCTTGTGGTGCTTCCTGTTGTACTTTACCAAATAAGCTTGTCCCCCCAGAACTTCCAAAGATGTTTGATCCTGATCCTTGAGAGAATGAGAAAATTGCCTGGGGTTTATCAGCAGCAGCAACGGTCTGTTGAAAAGGACTGGCTCCAAAGGATGATGATGATGCTATGCTGTAAAAGGACAAATTTTTGGGTAAATGAATTATTTACTATTCAAATTTAAAAGAAAACAGAAGGAAAAAGAAGAAAAAAATCATCTTCACAAACTGATATCCCCTTTTAAAATGATTTTCCAATAAGGAAAAAAAAAAAAACTATCCATCCATCCTCACTACTCTGGCAACTTGATAATTAACTACTGCTACAAATATATTTTCTTTACCTATACCATCAATCATTTCAAATAAAATTTCCTTGCAGACTCAAGCATTAGATGTACTTGATAATTCTAACAGCTAAAACAACTAAATAACCCTTAAAAGGCATCACACTTTAACAGAAAGACCAATTTTCCTTTAAAATACATATTTACTTGAAATACAAATCTTCCTTGGCAGATTGCTATACCTTTTGAACATAGATGGAGAACTGCTGGCCTCTCCAACACTTCCTGGCTTTGGTGCTGCTTCAGGTTGAGCAGCTGAAGATGAAGCTGTTGATGCAGGCACAGCATAGCTGCTGACTCCTGGAAACTGATCTGGAGTCCTGTGACCAGTACTGGGAAGGGCCTCTGCCATCTTGGTTAAGGCTGTTGTCCCGGCAGCATTATTGACTAGGTGGAAAATGTTGAGTTCTCCACCCGTTGACAGTGCATAAAGAACTGGACAGGGCCCACTTGTGCTTCCGTCTGTCAATTATAGCATTATAAATTTCAACTTCGGTATTATTTTCAAAGATATCCTTAATATCAAACCGTAATATATAATTTATTGTATCATACACTTTTATTAACCCTTTGCCGACGGGTGGGATGTATGTACATGCCATGGCATGGCTGGACTATCTGCCGGGGGCATGTACGTACATGCCATGAGTTTTTTTTTTTGTTACAATCACGGCAAAATATTATTTTCCTGCCACTGAAAATGTGATTAAGTCATTTTTAACACTTTCTCATATTAAAACTAATATAAATATCACAATGTATAAATACACACACATGAAATAAGTAATTATGCCCTTAACCATTACTATACTTTACCTTTGTTTGTGAAACTCTTCAAAGAAGTAAAGTCTACAGCCATCCCTAGTGCATAAGTCTCCTTGGTTACAGAGATGTTGTGCAGGCCAGCTCCACCTCCTTCTTCCATCTCATACTCACACCAACCCTCCCCGCCATTCTCTGCTTTTCCTAACACACCCAGCTGGACTGCTCTTGAGGACAATACACACATAACACTCCTGAAATTATAATTTCTCTCTTTACACCTGACCTTTTCCTGACCTGTACATTTCTATGGGATGAACTAACAATGTTAAATTTAATTTTAACCCAATATTGACAGTGTCCAATTTGTTTTTGCTGTTACAAGCCAAACCTAAATGCCAGTTGGTAAGAATACGTGTCAATTAGCCAAGTAGTGAGTCCTAAACAATTGTTTGCTTGTTTGGAAGCAGCTATTCAAGAGCTACTGTGCTCCAAAATCAGGGTTATAGCCATATCATAGTCTCAGCTACTGGAAAATTATGTATGCTGCAGCCAAACATGCACAGAGTGTGGTAAATATGTGTGCCCAAGCTTCAAAAATTTTCACTGAAGTGGCTGCTGCACACACCCTGGTGTATCGCTTGGTTGAGCCAGTAGAAATACTGGTAACATATGGTTAATACTGCTGAAGATCTAATACTCATCATATCATGATCGTATACATACCAAGGAAAGGCATAAAAGATACTACTACCATATACTTTTAGGCCAGAGGTCAAGTTTCTTAAATTATTATACAAACAAAAACTATATCACACACAAAGAGTCAAATGTATTTTTCATGATCTACCTCTGCTGTCTGATAAGACAAAAAATATCTTAAACTTACCATTCACTGATGAAAATAGGGTAGAACATTGGTGGTCTTGAACCTTGGTTATCATTGCAAAGGAATTCATAAAGGACATATTTTGGTTCCTTTCCTTTTGGGGCACTAATAAACATCATTACTGCAAGGCAAGGAAAAGCAAGGTAAATAACATATCACAAATGGCTTGAGCCACTAGGCCAGAGTAAATGCTAGTATATTGAATCAGAAGTAATATTACTCTTGATTCTTTCACAATTTCATTTTCCCCTTCTAATAATATACGTGTATTTTTTTTTTTTTCTTTCTCACTTCATAAAATTCACATATAACACTGAATCATCTCATTTTACCATGGCCTCCCTCCTCTGCCTCTTGTTTATAGCCAATGAAGAACTCGGTGCTTGTGAACCATGTGATACTTAGAACTGCACCCAGTTCTTCCATTGGGGGTCTTGAAATGTTCCTTACAGGGGTTAGGTCAGGCTTGAACAAGGCTAGGGATCCATCAGTTAAGCCTACAGTCAGCTGCTTGCCTTTTGGGGACCATCCCACAGCACTGGAGAAGAAAAAAATACTATCAATCACAAAGCCTTGTAATCCTATCCCAAATCTATTAATCAACTGATGTTAGAAATATACACTGTCCACAGTTTTTATCTTCTTTTTTTTTCTATACACAAATGGTTTGTCAAGTGTTTAGTGACCAAAGAATCTCTTATGGTGTCTACTTCACTTATCTCTTAATCTATTCTTGATTTTTTTTTCTTATCTTATTTCTATTATCACTATTGGTATTATCATAACCATTCTTCTTGGCATTAATATATATTGACATCAATAACAATTGTAATTATTTCAGAAAATTCAAGGAATGGGGTAAATGCAGTCAGGTAGGTATACACATTGAATCTAAAATAAAATGCCGACAGGCATTGGGTTAATATATTAACCCACAAGCCCTCTCTCCTGGGTTGTATTCATGTTGTCACCCTAGAGTGTGTGGCATGACCATACATGCCCCCTGGAAAACAGGACTGGCGCACCATGGCATGTATACACATGCCAACCAGAATATAGTCCAGGCATGCCATGGCATGTACATACATGCCATCCAGTGGCTAAGGGTTAATTTTGTTTACAAATAGATAATTCCACCAGTGCTTAGTCACCAAGGAGTCAATTATCAGTGTTTTCTATCTCACCAGTTGACCCTTTTCCTTGATGGCCTGCAAGATTCTTTTTTATTTCTTATTGCTTTTAAGCATTATAATATCATAATAATAATTCTGTCAGCAACAATAATAACAATATCTATATTAACAGCGAAAAAACATTTTCCAAAAAAAATAAAGGAATGGGGAAAGAAAGTGAAGTTACATAGTGCCTACTAATGGATTCTTTGGTGGTTGAGCACTTGTGGAACCTTCTGTTTGTAACAAAAATCACAAAAAAATAAAGTGGACAGCACATGCACCCACTGCCAATAAATAAACTAAATAAATGGGGTAAATGACTGAGGAACTCTCAGTGTAATCTGACCTCTACTTCCTCTTACCATGCCTTTATTTCCACTGTTTTCACATCGATACTATTGTCCTTTAGCAAGATGATGGAGAGAAAGCCTGGTGAGGTGGCCACAGCAATATTGTTGGGCATCATTGGGTTCCACGCAATGCCCTGCACACGAGATCCACCTACTCGGCTAATGGCTGTGCTGGCAAACGGTGTTTGGCTTGCAGTCTAGAAGTACAAAGAGTAGTATGGTAAGAGAAATTATGAGAAAATGTTGATAATTAAACCGAGAACATTCTTTTTCAAATATTTGGCAGATAATGACTCATTTGTAATTCCAACCAAACTTGTACTAAGTCACAAATGAGCCAATTATGAGGACTACTTGTCTCACCTATTTCCCTGTTTCCTTGATTTTTAAAAATATTTTATGTGATCTTATATCACCAATACAAATGTTAATAACATTATAGTAATTATAATGTCTATAATAAAAATAACAACAATGATAGTGATAGCATTTATATAAAAACAATTTTATATATATATATAATATATAACATATATATATATATATATATATATATATATATATATATATATATATATATATATATATATATATATATATATATATAATATAAATTCAAGGAAAGGTGAAATCAGGTAAGGTCACATGGTCTACTAATTGACTCCTTTGTGGCTAAGCAATAGCAGAGCCATCTATGAGCAGACATTTCTCTCACACACACACACACACACACACACACACAACACACACACACACACACACACACACACACACACACACACACACACACACACACACACACAAAGAAGAAGAAGAAGAAGGGGGGGGGGTAGTTCATAAGCTCTATCTTGCCACAATATACCATGTGAAGGTCTTTTGTTTATTACCCTCTGAGTGCTGAGAGAGAAAAATCCATGATGACAATTTGATGCTGTGCCATTTAAATTACTGCCAATACCTAAGATATTTTTCACTTGTGAGAGAAATGGTAATAATGAAAAGTGTCTTAGAATTTTATGTTTTACAAGACATCGAGCTTTGATTCTATGTTTTTAAGGTTAGGCATCTAGTCAAGATCTATCTATGAAATATATATACACTTTTACATCAAATCTAGAACCAGTTCACAATGCCCTGCACTTACCTCATGCACAAAGTTGCGGCATTCATAAAAGAGAGCATGAGGAACGTCGCCATGGATGACAACAGCCATGAGGGTGAGGCCATCACAGCTGGCCACAAGGTGTGTGATGGGTGCTCCTGTATCCACTGTTGCTGCATCTTTCTTCTCACCATCAGCCAAAAGTGCTTGGGTTTGGTACACTAAAGCAGACATATATAAAAATTCAATTACATGAAATGCATTGAGATCATTTATTATATCTTTTAAAAATGGAAATGTAATGACGTCTGATGCAGCAAGTTCTACCAGTTACTCAAACACCACTTCATACCTTTGAAAGATGTTCCAAGAGCAGCAAAGAGGAGTCCATATTTTGGGGCAACTGCTACTAAGGAGCAATTTTCACTTGGGGATGGGAGTAATGCAGCATCATTAGGGAAGACTGAAACATGATCAGTGATGAACCTAAGTGTCTGAAAAAAGAAAAAAAGAAAAAGTAACTCATTTAGTATTCTTTATTTTATTGCAGCTCACACACACACACACACACACATATATGTATATGTATGTATGTATGTATGTATGTATGTATGTATGTATATGTATATGTATATGTATATGTATATATATGTGTGTGGTGTGGGTGGGTGTGGGTGGGTGGGTGGTGGGGGTGGGGTGGGTGTGGGTGGTGTGTGGGTGTGGGGTGTGGGGTGGTGTGTTGGGTGGGTGGGTGGGGTATAGATGAGATAGTGAGAGAAAAAGAGATATGAGGAGATATGATGATAGGAGGATATAGATGGATAATATATTATATAGGTAGAATAGTATATATAAGTAGATATAGATAGAGAGAATAGATATATAGAATATGATATAGAGATGATAGATATGATATATAGAGAGAGAGAGATAATATAAGAGATAATATAGTAGATGATTATAGAGAGAGAGAGTAAGAAGTATAGATGATAATGAATAGAGTGAGAAGAAGAAGATATAGAGTAGAGATAGATATAGAGATTTAGATATAGAATGTATAGTAAGATATATGAGATGAAAGTAGAAAGAGATATAGATAGATAAAAGAGATACGAAGAGATATGATAGATAGAAAGAGAGATATGTATAGAGATAAGAAGAGATAGGAGAGAGGAAGAATAGATGATAGAGAGGGATATAGGAGGAGAAAGATGAGAGAGAGTAGAGATATATAGAGGATAAGATGGAGAGATAGGATAGGAGAAAGAGATATGAGAATAGAGAGAAGATGTATAGAGAAATAGGAGAAGAGAGTAGAGAGAGAATAGGAAGAGATAGAAAAGATGAGAAGATGAGAGAAGTAAGATGATGACGAGGAGAGATAAGAGATGAGAGATAGTAGATAGTATAATGTGAAGAATATAGATAATTAGAGAAAGATGAGAAGAGATAGATAGAGATATAATAAGAGAAAGAATGAAATATAAAGAGAATAGAAGAGATGAGAAAAGTAGAGAGTAGATATAGAAGATGAGAAAAGAAAAGAGATAAGGGAGAAGTATAGAGAGAAAGTAGAATAGGATGAGAATAAGAGATAGAGATAGAAGAAGAGAATAGATGAGAGATAGACAATAGTAGAGAGAATATATATAGAAGAGATTGAGAAGAACTATAATAATAAATATAATATAAATAGTAGAAATATAGTATATAAGTAGAGAGAGAGATAATATAGAATAATAAGAGAT
>NC_051386.1:45550369-45555369 GCF_015228065.2 Penaeus monodon | reverse complement strand
ATAAAGTTGATGATACTAATACAATGGTAATATTAATCATACTACTAATAATAACACTAATAATACTAATTATCTTTATCATTATGATAATGGTGAAAATGAGAACAATAATGTTTGTTAATAATGATGATAATAACATTAATGATCTGAATTATGAAAATAATGATATTGATATAGTAATAATAATAATAATGATACCAACAGCAATAGTAATGATATCAGTGATAATAATGATAATGATAATAATACTGACAATGATGATGGTGATGATGATAATGATAGTGAAAAAACAAAGATATGGATAATGATAGTATGATGATGTTAACAATAAAATTGATAGTAATGATGGAAAAATAATAAAAATGATAATCATAATAATGGTAGTAGTAGTAATGATAATGATAATAATAATAATAATAATAATAATAATAATAATAATAATAATAATAATAATAATAATAATAATAATAATAATAATAATAATGATAATGATAATAACGAAAGAATATAATCATAATGATAAAAATAATCATAATAATAATGATAACATTAACAACTACAAAAGTACAACAACAAAAATAAAAACAATGATAATGACAACAATAATCTGATATTAATAATGATAGTAATAATAATGATTATAATTATGATGATAATAGTAATGACAGTAATGATGATAATGATCATAAAGTGATGAAAACGGGAATTGATAAGTTTGATGAAAAATAATGATGATGATAGAAACAATATCTATGATAATGATAACAGCAACAATGAAATGAAACATAATGATTGTAGTAATGACAATACTTATAGAGAGAAAAATAATTGTCATCATTCATCATTTCATATTATAATGTTTTATTGCGTAACCGACATTAAAAACTTTTCCCTTACCAAGTCCCGTTTTCATCATTCAGGCGATGAAATGGCTATACATGATTACTTGCAATGAGTTACCGGTGCGTAGTGTCATTATTGTTGCTATTGTTATTATATCGGGGAAAGTGGAAGCAGCATTATGACCTAGCGTTGATAATATATTGAACCGTGAAATTTATCGTATTTAGTTATCGTTATAATTGTTACCGTTGTTATAAATACTTTTATCATTATGATCACAACCATCATAGATAGCACTTTCGTCATGCAAATGATTATCATCACTGTTACTATTGCCATCATCATCATCATCATGACCACTGCCCACCATCCGTGATCCACACCATCTCCACCTCTACGAGCAGCCACGAGCAGCGTCGTCGTCAAATTCCTCTTCTTCTCCGCCCACCCAGGAGGAAGTCGTCAACCGCAGGGATTCCTCGGGACAACTTCTCCACCCGAACTTCCGGCGCAGACTTGTGCAGGTGGGCGGGTACTACGCGTGGCGATCTCACGCCCACTTTGACATCGAGAAGCACGTCGTCCTGGCGCCACATCACCACCGCGGGCGGCTGCTCACAGCAAGGAATATCCAGGTGTGGTTGGAGGTGGTGAGTGGGCAGAGTGGGAAGGTGGGTTGGGTTGTAGTTGGGTGGGTAGTTATGATAACCATCGAGTAGAAAGGGTGAAAGGGTGTTTGAAGCGCAGAGGTGGTATGTAAGGAGGTCTGAGATGAAAAGACAAAGACAAACAAGACAGAGGGAGAGGGAGAGAGAGAGAGAGAGAGAGAGAGAGAGAGAGAGAGAGAGAGAGAGAAGAGAAAGAAAGAAAGAGAGAGGAGAGAGAGAGAGAGAGAGGAGAGAGAGAGAGAGAGAGAGAGAGAGAGAGAGAGAGAGAGAGAGGGAGAGAGAGAGGGAGATTCTTTCGCAGCACGTTCTGATAAAGAAACTTGTATAATCTACTTGAATATCTCATTGACCAGCTTTTGATAGCAAATGGTATCTCTGACGTGGCCAACTCGCTGCTCAATCGGATACTACAGAGAATAGGAGTAAACACTTGACAGATACTGAATGATATCTTACAATGTGCGTGGGTGAAATTATGTTTGCTCTTGTATTATTTTTTTTCTGTGAGGTATAAATAAGTTTTATCAATAGATATACAATCTAATTCTGCTTATTAATTGCCACATTGCAGTTATTAGTGAGCGACTAATTAGACAAAATATGTATAAACAGAAGACGAGTTAACAAAATACTAATAGTTTTGTTTTCAGTAGACTTTGCTATACGATAACTGCATAAAGTTGAGAGACCCAATACAAGTAACAAAATAAGTATAGTCTCCTGTCCACCTCATAACTTGAACGAGAGCGTGCTAACGGCCTGGCCCCGCAGGAGTACGTGAGCGAGGTGATCAGCGAGGACCTGCCGAAGGATCTCCCTCCGTGGCGTGTGACGGTGGTGCGTGCGAGCGCGGGCGACGGCGAAGGACGCACGTGGGTGGTGTGCCGCGCCCACCATTTGTTGGCGGGTCAGCTGTCGCTTCCGGACCTGCTGGTCACGGCCTACCCGGACCCTTGGCAGCACCCGGCCACACGCAGCCTCACGCTCCTTGCTGCGCCGGCCGCCACGCGCACCTTCCTCGACATGGTCGTACGGGCGTGCGCCGAGGCGACCGCTCGCGGCGCCCAGACCCTGGAGGCGTGGTGGGCGGAACGGCGCTCGAAGGTGCTGGCCCCCGTGCTTGCGCTCCTGAAGGAGGCCCTGAGGGAGGCGAAGGTCCCCGCGGAGGAGGTGCCGCAGGCCAAGGTAGCACGCTCGGTCGAGCTCCTGCTGGGCCTCGTCCAGGTGCTGTGGCGCGAGGGGGCGGGGCGCCTGGACGCCGGCTGGGCGACCCTCAGCGCCCTTCTTCACGTCGAGCCAGCTTTCCACGGCCTGGTCGCGTGCCTGGCGTGGGCGGCGGCCGCGTGGTGGCAGGTATTGCTGTGGTGGCTGTGGACGCCCGTGGCGACGTGGAGGGCGGGCCAGAGGGTGTGGCGGTGGGCGCAGGTGGTGCGGGCGAGCGAGGAGTGGCGCGTGACGAAGGCGGCTTTGGTCGAGGTATACTGGATGGTCCGCGCCTTCGTCACGCTGCCGCGCCTGGTGCTGGAGGAAGCGCTGACGGTGCGCGGGGTCACGCCCCTCATGGGCTGGGTGGGTCGGCGACAGAGGACGCTGTCCATGCGAGGCCTGGGCCGCACGGGAGGGCTGGTGGTGGCGTGGAGTGACCCCGTGCCGCTGAGCACGGCGCGCGGCGTGCGGGGGGCCACAGGAGCCACGCTCAGCGAAGTGCTGCTTACGGCGTCCTCGGGGGCCGTGCGTGACTACCTGCGCGTGACAGGCCTGTCCGTGCCCGAGGAGGTGTGCTGCACCGTGCCCGTGTACTCGCGGCGCTGGGCGGAGAGCCGCGGCGCCGTGCAGACGCCTGGCCTCGTCACGTTGGCCCTTCCTACGGGCGCGACGGACTCCTCCACGGCGCTACAGATGGTACAGCGGTCCATGGAAAACATTCGGCGCTACCCCGAGCGCTACCTGGCGTCCGTGTGGCTCCTCAGGAATGTGTCTTACTTCCTGCCGGAGTCGCTTCTCGGCGCCACCTTCCGCGCCCTCTCCGTCAGGTACCCCGTGCTCATGTCTAACCTGGCGGGGCCCTCCAGCACCGTCAGGGTCTGGGGACACGACCTGCTCAACATCTTCTACTGGAGGCCGCCTCAGGCAGGGGCAGGTGAGGCCCTTCTTTATCTGGTAATAACAATTATATAGAAAATATAGACCATTCCTTTGTAAAAATATAGGCTATTGTTATTCATTATGTCTGTGTTTTTTACGGGTTGTTCTTCAGCAAATATCTTTTAATAAATAGTCAAATGACAGTGCTTTGAAATGACATTTTGATGAAAATGTATCGTATAATTTAATTCAATAACTTTTCTATCTGGCTTCTTCGCATACACACCACATTTCCCCAACACCCTTCATTCATCCTTTCTAACCGCCCTCTCTCGCCCACAGTGCTGTCAGTCTGCGTAGCCTCATACCAGGGGCGGGCGTATTTGGGCGTAGTGGCAGACGGGCGTGTAGTGCCCAACCCTGCGACCCTTCCGCAGGCTTTCGTCACCCACCTCAATGAGCTGGCGGTGGACAAGGGTGTCAGGCTGTAGGTATTGCGTGTATGAGTGTATGTGCATGGTTGGGAGGTATTTCTATATGCGTGTTAGTATGTAGGTGAAGCGATTTTGTGTGTGTGTGTGTGTGTGTGTGTGTGTGTGTGTGGTGTGTGTGGTGTTGTGTGTGTGTGTGTGTGTGTGTGTGTGTGTGTGTGTGTTTGTGTGTGTGTGTGTGTGTGTGTGTGTGTGTGTGTGTGTGTGTGTGTGTGTGTGTGTGTGTGTGTGTGTGTGTGTGTGTGTGTGTGTGTGTGTGTGTGTATGAGCGTATGTGTATGTGTAGAGGGAGTGTTTCTTTGTGAGTTTTATGCGCGTGTATGTATATGTACAGACATGCCTATCTATCTAATGTGGATTTCTAAAACATAATCTCCCTTATCCCGTCACATAATGACAGAAAGAGAGAAAAAGGAAACCATTCTAATTCTCCTCTGCCCTCCTCAGCGAGCGTCAGTTCAACCGCAGCTGGTCTCGAAGTAGCTCCCCGGGCGCGACTCCCACGCCCACGCCTCCGCCGACCCCCACCTCCCCTCAGAGGGCGACCACCTTTTTCTCGCCCTGGATCAAGCACAAGAAGCCCCCGACGCGCCCTACGAGGAGACAGTCTTCCGTATTTTGATGACCGCGTCTGTCTGTCTGGTGTTCCTTTTTGAAGATCAGCTTCCTTCAGAGAGGCTTTACAACTTCACATCTTGCCACCAGAAGTGGAAGTCCCACGGGGATGATTTGAGGACCTACACTGAACCGATGCGGGGAACTCAGCTTACATTTCACTCCTTTTTTAAAGGGAGCTTAAGAAACCGGCGATGCGACGCCCAACCCTGCAGGGAAAGGCTGGGGATAGAAGTCGGAATGAGACGGCTTCTAACCCGCGACTTTTGGGCAGTGACCTGGGCCGCGTCCTCTCCGC
>NC_051386.1:45542869-45545369 GCF_015228065.2 Penaeus monodon | reverse complement strand
CTCACTTTATCCAACAAGGCGAAAATAACTTCCGAAGAGAGCTCCATGCTTTTGGCGTGCCGAAGTAGGTTGATGTTTGTGTTCGTTAGTCAAATGAACTTTTATCCGAATTATCTATAAACATTTAATGAGACAGCGTTGTTCGATGCAATATATCTCTGTGTCTAATAATTAAGTTTGTTTTTATCATGATATACAATAATTTTTAAAAAGATTCTAAGTAATGAGTAATTATATTATAGTTTTTGTTTCGGCAATAGATTTCAGCTATAGAGGCAGGGATGAAATACCGACAGTGCGTTTTCGCGCTTCGGAGGGATTTGCATATCGGATCCGTTTACAGCAAGGGAAACATCCAGTTCTGTAAAGGGATCCCCGGACAGAAGACATTAATATGACCGACCCTTTAGGCACCTGTTCGGCCTCGATCTTTCTCAACCATGACTAACTATAGAATTCCATGGGCTTACAATCGGGGGAATTAGGAGGCCAGAAATCGGGGATGGTGAAATCACAGAAGTTCTCAACAACCACTTCTGACTCTTTCTGAATGTATGGCATGGGGCTTCACATTATCTGAATTCATTGTGTGGCCTTGTTCAACTGAGGCATCCCGGCAGACCATCCAATTCCAGCCTTCGTAGTCTCTTTTGCAACTGTCCATGATGGGTTTCAGGGGATCCGTGAGGCTCAGATTAAAGATATAATTACTTTTTGTATAAAAAGGAGTGTTTTTTTAGATTGTTTATTTGTTTAGTAATATTTTGCGTATCTCGTGTATGTACGAGACACTCAAATCGAAGTAAAGAAAGTATATTATACATACTGCATACGAAAACGTGTTTAAGTTAATATTTCTAGGAAAGTTGGTCAATAGCTTTCATTAGATTCTGGAAGGAGTCCGTAACTCTAAAAAGCTTAGGAACCACTGCTTTACATTGTTCATAGTACATTGGGCAGCACCAATGGTGTCGGCATTTTTAGACCCGGCGCAGATAGTCGTGGTGCATTCCTTTATTCAAATTTCTTCTAATCCTCTATGTCAACTTATTTTTTACAATTACATCTTTAATTTTTTGGTCTTAAGCATATATATATATATATATATATATATATATATATATATATATATATATATATATATATATATATATATATATATATATATGTATATAAAAGTTAATATTTCTAAGAAAGTTGGTCAATAGCTTTCATCAGATTCTGGAAGGAGTCCGTAACTCTAAAAAGCTTAGGAACCACTGCTTTACATTGTTCATAGTACATTGGGCAGCACCAATGGTGTCGGCATTTTTAGACCCGGCGCAGATAGTCGTGGTGCATTCCTTTATTCAAATTTCTTCTAATCCTCTATGTCAACTTATTTTTTACAATTACATCTTTAATTTTTTGGTCTTAAGCATATATATATATATATATATATATATATATATATATATATATATATATATATATATATATATATATGTATATATAAGGCCGCGGTGGCCGAATGGTTAGAGCGTCGGACTCAAGACTGTCACGACGGCAGTCTGAATTCGAGGGTTCGAGTCACCGACCGCCGCGTTGTTCCCTTGGGCAAGGAACTTCACCTTGATTGCCTACCTAGCCACTGGGTGGTCAAGCCAGCCCAAGTCAAGTGCTGGTCCCAAGCCCGGATAAATAGAGAGAATAATTACCTAAAAAGGTACCACCGGCACTCTCCGTGGAAAGGAACTGGGGACCCTACTACGTACTACTACTACAACATGAAAACTACAATTAAGTATCATGCTGTGACCACGGCGGCTCAGACATGAACCTACCGTTAAAAGAAGAAATATGTATATAATATTTGTATGTATATATCATATATATATCATATATATCATATATATATATATATATATATATATATTATATATGTACTATATATTATAATATATTATAAATATATATATATAATAATATATAGAGAGAGAAGAGAGAGAGAAGAGAAGAGATAGATAGATAGATAGATAGATATATACACAAACATCACACACACACACAACACCACACACACACCACACAATTATCTATCATTATCTATCTATCTATCATATCTATCTAATTATTATATAATATAATATATATATATATATATATATATAATATATATATATATATATATATATAATATATATATATTATATTAATATATATATATATATAATATATATATATATATATAATATATATATATATATATATATATATATATATATATATTATATATATATATATATATATATATATATATATTAATATATATATATATATATAATACATATATATATATATATAATATATATATATATATATATATATATATATTAAATATACTGTCTAAGCCACAATTGTGTCGGTTGCTTACTTTTACTCTTCACTCCTCCGAGGGCAATACAACAATGCGTCAAGGAAAAAACAACCAACAGTCTCGAATCAGACTCTTTGTTCGCTA